>NC_048218.1:48344051-48355232 GCF_002007445.2 Ailuropoda melanoleuca | reverse complement strand
CAGGGGAGTGGGAGAGGAAGAAGCAGGCTCCCAGTGGAGAAGCCCAATGAGGGACTCCTTTCCGGAACGCTGTGATCACTCCCTAATCCAAAGACATGCTCTTAATGACTGCACCACTCAGGCGCCCCGGTTTGTGGGCTTCTTGATTTTTCAACCTGCCTTCTGGGGAAGGGGNAGGGGCCTGCCATGCCGATACTCAGGCAACCCTGTTTGGGTAGAGTCTCCGTGTCCCCTGCGAGGGGGGATGGGGATGGGCACCCTGTGAGCCGGTATTTCTGGGCTTTTGTTCTCTGGCGGCTTTCCCTGGTGTTTGCTGTGCCTCTTCTGAGAGCCAGAGCAGCAGCGGCCGAAATTCAGCCTCTGTTACAGAACAGAGGGATTGCGGCCCGTTCTCCACTGATGTTCTGGCCACTTTAACTCTGTTTCTGTTGGTGCTGCTCAACCCTGCAGCATCCCGGGCTGTGCACCCCACACCCGGCGTCCCATCCCTCACTTCCAGGGCCGGCGCGTCTCTGTCCTTTGTGTTTCTAACCCCACCAGCCACCAGCTGCCAGCCACCCCATGTGCGCTCCCGGGGCTCCTGGTCTCATTCTGGATCCAGTGAGTACACCGGAGTTCCAGAGCTCCATGAGATGCTTAGTGGCTTGTGCTCCTGGCACATGGTCTCAGTCTGCTGTCTCAAGGGTGCGGGTCTGCGGGCCACCCGCTCTCCCGTGCAGGTGGCTACTGCTTCCTGCAGCCCGGACATGGTGGCTCCCTCCCCCTTCCAATATCTGTGCTTGGTTTCATGGCTCCCCGCTTTGTACCTCAATACTCAGTGCTGGAGACGTTCATTTGTAGAGATCCAGATGTATCTTCCTGTGTCTCAGGCTGTTCCATGGATGTTCCTGCCGGTCTGGTCTATCCAGCTCAACTCTGGGGACTGGCTGAAAAAGGGGTCCCCTACTCCTCTGCCATCTTAACTCCAGAAAAAATATTACTTTAAGCCAAGTACATTAGTGTGGGTATACTTACTCAAATTCTGGGAAAGATTCTAACAGATTGCTCAGCTGTTTGGCAAGAAATTTGGACCTGGTGGTGTATTACACTAAATGAAGTGGAGATGCCAGAAATTCATTGCTGTAATGAAAAGGAAAGAGTCCAAAGGCAGTCTTGAAAGCATTGCTGAAGGGATTTGTCATGTACTCACCTCTTTGATAAATATATCTCCGATAAGATCTAGAGGACACTCCCTTCAGGAGGCCAGGCTGCTATAGTTGCCCTCTGCAAATGGAAACAAAACTATGACTCTTACTATTGAAATAGGATCTTTGATTATAATGGGGGTTACGTAATCCCAGAATGACAGAGGACAAGTACTATTGAGTTTGATCATCGTAATGGTTAGCTGGGACATGGCAATGAATATACTATTTTTACAGGCAGTCGTCTTTGGTCTTACCAAATTGATCATTTTTCCCTAGGATGAAATAGGTGATGAGCCTACTAGAGGGATACTTGATTGTAAAACTAAAAACATAAAACTCACTTCTGAATAGAGTCCTGATTTGATTCACTACAGTGGGAATCATGGACTTTGATCTAATTGTTAGATATGAATTATTTCACAGACCTTGGACCCTGGAGTGAAGGGAAAACTATATGTCTTGAGAAAGGACTCTTTTAAAACTGCTGTAAATATATCCTCTAATATTTCCACCCAGGATTCCCTAAACTGATCAAAGTCTGTCCACAAATATGACTGCATACTGGAGAAAGAATAGACCACTGGACACTGGTTCTGAGCTAATGTCAGTCCCCAGGAATCAGAATATAATCATAGTAACTGGTCAACGGGATGTCTTATGGAGACCAGGTGATAGAGATTTGGCTAAATTAAGGTAATAAATGTGGCTGTGTCTAAGTGTTTTTTGTTTGTTTGTTTTTTAAGATTTTATTTATTTATTTATTTGAGGGAAAGAGAGGGAGAACGGGAGGGAGAAGCAAACTTCCAACTGAGTGGAGAGCCCTACATAGGACTTGATTCTAGGACCCTGAGATCATAACCTGAGCTGAAGGAAGACGCTTAACCAACTGAGCCACCCAGGTGCCCCATGTCTAAGTTTTTTTGACTGTGGGTCACATCTCCCTGATTCTTTGTAGGTCTTATAATTTATATCATTTTATAGATATCATTATGCCTTAAAGAGCTGTAGAGGCCAAAATTATATCTGTATCTATACACTTACAAATATGTGTATATATATGTATATATGTATACATGAATAAATATATGTATTTATTTTATTTTTTTCTCTCTCTCCTTTTGTTACAAAAGTCAGCATTCTTTGTTCTAAGCAGGTAGAAGGGACTGATCATGGTGACCAGATTAGGAGGTTGCAGTTAAAGCAATGCTTTAGAATACAAGCACCAGGAAAGCAGGGGAAACCCTTTGAATTTCAGCTCAGTAACCAATTTTTCTTCTACCTCTGCTGGGTGAAAGTCGAACTAGATTTGGTTATCACTGAAATTTTGCTTAGACAGCTCATCTCATTTTTCAAAAATTTTTTTTTCTTCTTTCAAGATTTTGTTAAATTCAAGTTAGTTAACATATAATGTAGTATTAGTTTCAGGGGTAGAATTTAATGATTCATCACTTGCATATAACACCCAGTGCTCACCCCAACAAGTGTCCTCTTTAATATCCATCAACCACTTACCCCATCCCCCCAAACACCTCCCCTCCAGCAACCCTCATTTTGTTCCCTGTAGTTAAGAGTCTCTGTATGGTGACTAATATAACAAAATATTATTAAAAAAAAAAAAAGGTCTCTTATGGTTTGCCTCCCTCTCTGATTTTATTTCATTTTTCCTTCCCTTCCCCTATGTTCATCTGTACTTTAGGGGTGAGTTCAGGACTTTTCCTCTGGAAAAGCCATCTTACTAAACTCTGTGGAACTGATTGATCTTGAAACAATGAGAATACAAATCAGTTGGACTTCAAAACTGTAAGATTATAAGGATGCTAGATTTGGAATCTGCTAAACCTCAAAAATAAGAGATCATGAGATTTTGAGACTAAGAAATCAGGAACTAAGGACTGTGAGATTGTGACAATATGAATTAAAGTAATGGCAGAATTGCAACACCTTGTGAGCCTTAGAGATTGCTGGATGTTGATGATGTAAGACTGTGAGATGCAGACGTCAGGAGGCTGGGAGACTACAGAATCCCATGACCTGTTCCCACCGTCCAGGCATGTCCTCAGTCTCTGCTTTCTCAGCAAAATCCGCATGTAGGAGAATCTTACAGAAAGCATGGTCTTTGCTTTCAATGTTACTCTAGATCCAACATACCAACCGATTTGTCAAAATTTGCTTGTGTTTCCTAATCCAAGCAAAGAATATTCTTACATGATAGGCCAGCTGTTCTGCCTTCTCAGCAGCCGAAATTACCATCTGGCCCCAAGTATCAAAACCTCTTCATTTCTTGCTCATTTAAGAATGACTCCTTGCTATGCAGCATAGTAATTTTAGATTTCTTCATGTCCATAGCTGTCCTATGGTTTTAAAGACAAGTATGATTAAAATATAATTGTATATTTTAATATATTATTTATAAATATATGTTTATATATATATGTATTCTTATTTTGGTGGTCTGAAAACTTTCATGTCCACTTGATTTATAACTATAGAAGAACCTGAGTAATATGGTTTAAAATTTGGTAATTATATTGGTCAGGTTTCGCTATTGTAAAAATAGTATTTTGTTTTGCCTTTGTTTTCTAATTATTATTCTTTTACCTTTCCTGAAGAACAAATAAACAACAAAAAAAAGGTAGCAGTATTAAGAAATAACTACTATAACATATGATAATAATGCATCATATGATTTTTAAACATTATTTTGACATGTACCTAATTGTACCTAAAACCAAAGAGTTTCTTTGTAACTGATGGCTGTTTATAAAGAGCAAAAATAACCAGTTAATACACTTACATGTCCATGCCATACTTGTCATAATTTTATAATAATGTACACCTCTGGAATATTAATGAATTTTAAATAAATGCATTATGTCAGTAGATAAAGTGCTGCCCTCCTACAGGGACTGTTAAGGGCAAAGATCAGAAAAGTTCTCACTTAGAGTAGACAGTGGTGATTATAAGAGTGGTTAAGAGAATCTGGTGCTGTGGGTTCAAATTCAGAAAGCATAACCAAATGTTTTGTAATCTTGACCAATTTAACCTTTCTATTCTCTAATATTTAGTTTCTTTATCTATAAATTATACATAGTGACACCTTAGAGCATTATGTGGGATGAAATGATACAAAATGCTGCAAAGTACTCAGAACTACGCCAGAAAGAAAATTCTCAATAGATGTTAAATATGATTATCTTTAGAAAAAGAATGACAAAAACTAATAATGACTCTTTTATGAATGGTGCTATACCTTAACTTCTATACCTGTATTCAGTAGGGATTCCTTCTAACTCACTTTCTGTATTGCCTACAGATACTTCTAAATGAAAATATGATCCTGTCATTTCTGTATATTGCTCTTCTTTTGACCCCTTTGCCTCTATAAATAGACAAAACTTTCCTGAAAGTTTTCTGTAAATACTTTTAAACTGAATTCTAATTATTTACTAGTCTTTCTAATCCTCACAACTTACAAAGAAAAATATTTTGGTAGGGACATATACACTAAATTACTTTCTGTATTTTCTCCCTATGGCTAATTTTAAAAAAATCATTTTAATTCTATTAAATCATAGAGCTCTGAAAATATTATTTAAATATTGGTTGCTTAAAATTACTAATTATTTTAGTAGTTATTTAAAGATTTCCACAATGGAAATAAGAATGGAAATTTGTAGCTTGAGGTTTTCTTAAAACCCAAACTGGTCATTCTTGAAATTTTTCTTTAAATTGAGGGAATCTAAAATTACTATAATAGTAACATTATTTGGCAAGGAATATTTAAGTGTGTGATCTTCAAAGGAAAGAAAATTCGGGGTCTAGAAAGAAGTCTATGCAATAAAGCTGAACTGGAGAAAGGATTATAATATGTGATCTCTCCCTTTGCTTCGTAGAACTCAAGAATCCCACATTCAATCTCAGTAGATGTATGAATGCTGAAGGCACAGCATCGTCAGGGTGATGTGCTCACCCTTGCCACTGATAGGGCTCTCTGACTGAATACTGCCTGAAGTACCCAAAATGAGTATTTGGGTCACAACTGAGGTCTTATTTAAGTCCTGTTCACATGTGACTTATCCTTTTGTGGAAGAGATTACCAAGTCTTTATTATTTTTTTTTTAAGTAAACAGGCTATTAAAATTTGAGCGAGAAATGCATTCAGTGCTTTGGACTCTCTTCCTTCCCTGGCCAAAACTTAGGGAGAATTCTTAACCAGGAGACACTCAATAACGTATTCCTATTATAGAAAAAGTCAAATCTATCAGTAGATAATATTCTAAAGTTGTGTGTGTTTGTGTGTGTGTACGAGTGTATGTAAGATAAGAAAACCCCTGTCATGAAAAGAATTATCATCAAGGGAACATAGAAGAATCTACCTAATAATGGCAAATATTTCTTGTGGATAGGTGGACTTGGGAGTTATAGCAATTCAAATAACTTTTTTTTTTTTTACTTATGAGGTATGAAATATACATTGCTTTTCATTCATTTTATTGAAACTGTCTTTTTGTAAATTGTTTGTTTTGGTGAGTGTGCCTGAGTATGATGATCTGTCAATAATATCAAAAAAAAATAACAACAAAAAACAAAACAAAACACATGGTTGTGTTTAAGTTATTACTTAGGAGAGGGGCGCCTGGGTGGCACAGCGGTTAAGCATCTGCCTTTCCGCTCAGGGCGTGATCCCGGCGTTCTGGGATCGAGCCCCACATCAGGCTCCTCTGCTATGAGCCTGCTTCTTCCTCTCCCGCTCCCCCTGCTTGTGTTCCTTCTCTCACTGGCTGTCTCTATCTCTGTCAAATAAATAAATAAAATCTTAAAAAAAAAGTTATTACTTAGGAGAAAGAGTACATCTTATCCCTGTGGCTGTGGATGGTGTGAGCCTTAAACTAGTGTGATGCTCTTAGAGATAAAATAAGCAAACAATAACAACAAAAACTTCCAACCTCCAAGCTTTGTCAAACTATGGGACAGTTAGGGATTTTAAAGGGAGACTCATACCACTAAACTCTATTACTTAGCTTTATCATTTTGTTAAAAATGTATAAGTAAGGATAAACCAGAAAGGATACAATGAAACTCATGATATCATTTTCATAGTTTTATTTTCAAACACTTAGATAACATTCCTTCTGCTGCCACTATGGGTTATATTCAAGAATCACTTCTGGGGGCACCTGGGTGGCACAGTGGTTAAGCGTCTGCCTTCGGCTCAGGGCGTGATCCCTGCATTATGGGATCGAGCCCCACATCAGGCTCCTCTGCTAGGAGCCTGCTTCTTCCTCTCCCACTCCCCCTGCTTGTGTTCCCTCTCTCGCTGGCTGTCTCTCTCTCTGTCAAATAAAAATAAATAAAATCTTTAAAAAAAAAAAAAAAGAATCACTTCTGGTTCCATCAAAAAATTGAGATAGTATTGTGGAATGTTGTAAACTGAATTGTATCTCTCCAAAATTCATTATGTGAAGCCCTAACTCCCAAGTGACTGCATTTGGAGATAGGAACCTTAAGGAGGTAATTAATGTTAAGTGAAATCATAATGGTGAGACCCTAATCCAATAAGACTGTTGACCTTATAACAAGTAGAAGAGACATCAGGAGTGTTCATGCATAGATAAATGACCAGAGGAGGACAGACAAGAAGACAGCTATGTGTAGGCCAAAGAGAAAGGTCTCACCACTAAGCAGTTCTGCCAGCACCATTTACTTGGAATTGCGGGCTCCAGAACTCTGAGAAATTAAATTTATGTTGTTTAAGCAACTCAGTCTGTGGTATTTGGTAATGGTAGCCCCAGCTGACTAATACAGGGAACATAGGAGTTCTTGGTTTGACAGGCATAAAAGAGAACAAAGGGTTGTGGTGCTAACATCTGTCATATAAGATGTCACAGATAGATACATGAAGCAATATTTTCTTGTATTGTTTTCTCAGTAGCTGTTCTCAATAAAGTGAGGAAGTTAAATGAACAAATAATATTTTTTTTGATATTCTGACCTCCCACATTGTTACTGAATTTGGGGCTGACTCAGCAACTTTAAGATTCATAACTGGCCAGACATAGTGCTTCACATGGTANGTCTTGTATTGTTTTCTCGGTAGCTGTTCTCAATAAAGTGAGGAAGTTAAATGAACAAATAATATTTTTTTTTGATATTCTGACCTCCCACACTGTTACTGAATTTGGGGCTGACTCAGCAACTTTAAGATTCATAACTGGCCAGACATAGTGCTTCACATGGTACCCCTGATTTCAGTTTGCCCCCTTAGAGCACAATGGGATGCCTGAGTGGTGTATCAGCAGAATTGGCTCAACTAACACAAAACAAGATCCCTTTACTTTAGCTTAGTTGTTTGCTTCTGAACAGAATTTAATTTATCATAAGCCCTTTGATGTGTTAACTAGCTGACTGGAAAGGAGCTGTTCCTTTGTACCAAATCTAGATACTCTATTGATAAAAGCTCACTGAAGGGGCTGTTTTGAAAGAGAATGAAAGAAGACTGTTGAATATGACCCATAATCTGTTGGATGATGGAGAGATACTTACTCCAGCAGTCCAGACTTCAGTAGTATTATACTATCACAGACTTTTGATCCTCTGATTCTTTACAAAATATAGAAAAAAAGTGAACAATTGATAAATTCAACCCTTGGAGTTGATGTGAAAATATAAGAGGTTATCAGCAAAAGATGAGTTTATTGTCTCCTGAATTCTTCCCTTTATATTTTGATAAATTTGTCTTTATTTATGATTGTCCAACAGAGACTTTTGGCATTTATTTGCCCCTTCACATGAACCTATGCCAGGCACTGGATTTGTTGACTGTGATCATATTTGTTTCTCTCAAGACCTTTTTCATGTATAAAATTGTACTTTATGATTTACCAGTTACAAGGCATAACAATAGCATAGTTACCACTAGGAACTCAAAGTTCTGACACTATAGAATACATACTTTACAAATATTCTGTAGTCCCAATTCATAGCAAGAGATCGTTATAGGAAAAAAAAAATACAAGTACTTTACTTCAATAGGCTATCAGGGATGAATTTTTTAAAAATAAAGGACACTTTATCTTTTTTAAATTTTTTAAATTTTTATTTATTTATTTTTAACTCATGACCCTGAGATCAAGACCTGAGCTGAGATTAAGAGTTGGATGCTCAATAGACTGAGCCATCCAGGCACCCCTAAGGGACACATTATCTCTTAAATATCTCACAAAATAGGGGTGCCTGGGTGGCTCAGTCAGTTGAGCATCTGACTCTTAATTTCAGTTCAGGTCTTGCTCTCAGGGTTCTGGGATCTGGTCCTGCACTGGGCTCCCTGCTCAGCAGGGAGTCTGCTTCTCCTTCTGCCTCTGCTCCTCCCCCTCTCGTGCTCTCTCACTCTCTCTCTCAAATAAATAAAATCTTTAAAAAATATATCTCATTAAATATAACAACAAATATACTATAATTATCTATGGTGTGTGTGTCTCTAAAAAGTGCAAGGAATTTACTAATCTATTATAGTGTTCCAAGGACAAAATCATGTCAATATCAGACAAATAACAAACCATTTGCATGGAAAGGATAATACATAAACCAACAGTGGGATAGAGAGAACATCTATGATCATCTTTCAAAACATCTGCTTTTTAAGAAGCAGACCTGGCACTGCTTTCTTTCACGGCACTCATGCTCTCCTATCTCCAGTATACAGTGATCCTGAAAACTGAGGATTTAATGTGAATGGTGAGGGGGCAAGAAGAGGCAATGACACTAGCAGACAAGGGGCCTGGTAGCTCATTTTAAAATCAAATATGGGGCTTCATTTTCATCATTCATCATCATGCTTTGTGGCACACATTAAATATTTCCACTAACTGCTTACCAGTACTATTTTCTTTATTCTCTAAGCCTTATCTACTTGCTGCCCCAGGTAATATTTTCAGAGTTTAAATACGACAAAGTTATATCCTTATTAAAAACCAATAATCCCTATTGCTCTCAGGATAAAGACCTAAATCTTTAACATGGCTGTAGTTATAGTCTTTGTTTGCTTCTCTGCTCTCTTCTCACACATGCGCCTCTTGGCACCACATACTCTAGGCACACTGGGCCTGCTTTCATTTCTATAGTGTGTCAGGCTCTATTCTACCACATGATTATTGCACATGTCCTACATCTGGAAAGCTCTTACTCCAGCTCTGCTCCTTTCTTTCCCCTTTTGCCAAAATCTTTAAGAACTCAGGATAGGTTTTTGTCATATAGGGATGCCTTTCCTGACCTCCAAGTCTAAGTCAGTAATCTTTGTTACCTTTTCGCATAGGACTGTGGCCCTTTCCATCATAACACATAGAGGTTTGTATTTATGCATCACTGATTAATTACTTGAATAATTTCTCTCTTTCCCCTATAGAATCAGGACCATCTCTCCTTGTTTATCCCTGATTCTTCCATGCATAACATGTCTCTCACACATATATACACCCAATTGTTCAGCAAATATGTGTTGAATAAGTGAATGAATTTTACTTTGAAAGACTATGCGTAACAAATTTCCAAACAGCACTGGTGGTGGGGTAAATCTGTTTGTAATATATAGTTGGGACTTTTAAAGGAGTTTTTGATTAATAAGCATCTTAAGTAACAAGTGATCAATAAAAGCAATAAAAAATACTTGAGACGTTAGAAAACTGATCAAAAATAAACAATATTATGTAATCACTAACAGCAACTTTAATAGATGTAGAGGATAAGAATGAATGGTTATGCACCTTGGTATTGATGCCAACATGGTTTTTATGACTAAATATGTTATAACATGGACTAACATCCAAAGTCAAAATTTTGTCCTAAATAATAACTTTGTAGAACGGAACTGTGTGCTGGATGCAGCATCTTTTTCTCACTGATCAAGTTCCTACAACTTCTTGTGAAAAAAAAGGAGGGCTCAGCTCAATGTCTTATCATATTGTGGGCATAATTTCTGAATTTATTCATTAAACAAATCTAGAGCAAGAGATAACGTCATTCTTGTTCTTGATAACAAGCAGATGTTCAGAGCAGCTTGTGTCCAATTATGATACAAATATTTAAAATCTGCATTGATATACAGTCTTCAGTCTTTGTAATCAGAGGCAAAGATGAGAGTGCTTTTTCATAGAATTTATTTTAGTGACATTTTAATGGCTAGCAAAAGCTACAATGAATAAAGTCAGTGCTGGCAGGTGACATAAAATCCAAAGATGAACTATCCTCCCAAACTCCACAATGAAGGTTTAGTGGTTGCATTTTATTCACACTGCTTCTTAGTACCACTTAACCACAGTGGCCACATTAACCACTTACCACCTTCAGTGTTTTTCTAAATTATGTTATGGAATAAATAACTTATACTTGAATCTCTTGTGGAAAACAACCAAATGCCACAAGATAAATTAGGTTACCTTGGGGGAATCACATTCACTACCTTAATGATGATATTTAGGACATGCTATCCCAAAATATGATACCTTAGCATGTTGAATATTTTAAGATGAAGAAGTTTGAGAAAATAGCAAAAGCAGGAAGGTCACCCTAATTTTCCCCTAACCCTTCCCTCCTGAAGCAGATCATAAGATCCTCATGTGGGAACTGTCCCTATATACTGAGGAGAGGAGCATTTTTGTCTCAGAAGACAGGATTCTGGGAAGAATCCAAACAAACAGGCCTTGCTAAGTACCTACATCATATTTTGCCCTATCATATTTCTCCATGACTGACCAGTCTTCATTAAACCTAGTATAAATATAGTTAGGTTTAGGGGCGCCTGGGTAGCACAGCGGTTAAGCGTCTGCCTTCAGCTCAGGGCGTGATCCCGGCGTTGTGGGATCNTCATGACTGACCAGTCTTCATTAAACCTAGTATAAATATAGTTAGGTTTAGGGGCGCCTGGGTGGCACAGCGGTTAAGCGTCTGCCTTCAGTTCAGGGCGTGATCCCGGCGTTGTGGGATCGAGCCCCACATCAGG
>NC_048218.1:48318289-48343988 GCF_002007445.2 Ailuropoda melanoleuca | reverse complement strand
GTGTTCCCTCTCTCGCTGGCTGTCTCTATCTCTGTCGAATAAATAAATAAAATCTTTAAAAAAATAGTTAGGTTTAACTGTTTCTTAGGGTCTTCATTTCCTTATGTGAGCTTCTGTGTTATAGAAAATTCATGTAAAACAAATTTGCATCTTTTTCGCCTGACAATGTCTTTTGTCACTTTAATTTTCAGGCCTCGCCAGGGACTCTAAGAAGTTTGAGGAAGACATTTTCCTCCCCTACACTAGGAAAACTAAAACAACAGAAATTAAGAAAATACCACAATCACATGGACATTCTCTTTAGTATTTACAGATTTGATTCCTCATCATTTGTATGAAAAAATTTGAATGTGTCTATGCATGATGTGTGAGTTATGGTATATGGGCTTTCTGGACTTCATAATAACAATTTAAAAAGCTTGTCAGGTTGGGATGCCCTTTACCCAGCCAGCACTCTGTCAAAAGATTGTGATGTGCCTAGCAGAGAACCTTGAAGACAGATGCTCAGTAAGTATTTGCAGAAGTGTATTTTCTAAGACTTTAGATTATTGACTGTATTCTCCTTCAGTAATTCATTCATAAAGACCAAAGTTCCATTTAGAATAAAGTGAATTACTTAAGAGCAGAAAGCTATTGGATTTCTCAGGATTACCTTCATCAATCCTGACTTATAATGATCTTTTATTTCATCCACTATTCATATTTTTGTAAGATTGTCTCATTTTTCAAGCAAGTTCAGAATCAATATTAATTAATTGAACAATTAATTTACCAACCAAATTATTTAGGAACTAATGAAATGAATAAAATCTGGTTTTATCTTATTATGTAATTATTTCTGAACATACACTCTAAAGAATATATTGTATCAGTTCTGTTAGATTCCATTGTCTGAGTTTGAAACATTTGGAAACCATATGTAAGATTATAATTGGCCCAACCACTCACTCATGTTTGTTTGTTTTGTTGTGTTTTTTTAGATTCTTTTTTTTTTTAACAGAGCATTAGTGGTATATATGAAATGCAGAATATGACAAGATAATTATCAGGTAAAACTTTTATATCTAATAATGATAAGAACAGCTACATCATGATTGTATAAGACTATGTTTATAGTGATTATTTTCAAGCTTTTTGTTTATTAGTCCATCATTATTAATTAGTTTCAAACTAATGTCAATAATTAGTCTGTTTATTAGAGCAGATGATTCCAGATTGATTAGTCATTTTTGTCTGCCTATTTGTTAAAGAAAACATTTAACCTTGTTACTAGGCCTTCTGTCTAGAGCAACATTTTCTTATCTGTATCCATAAATAAATAAGATTTATTTAAAAAATTATCTTTTACAAGAGAAACATAAAGTAGAAGTACCAATTAATTAATGTGCCAATTCTTCTCACATTTATTAATATCTGATGAACATTCTGCCCTAATAGCTTATGGTATATATAGCATTTGGTTATAGAAATATTTATATTATGCTATACTGTATTATACTACCTAATACATATTAGGTTATGAAAACATTTGTTTATGTTTCTTTAAATTATAAAAAAGTTCCAGTGATTCTATGCAACCAAATAGTGATTAGATATAAAATATTTGAATAGAAGAGAGTAAACAAATCACTTCTGAGGTAATCACCCTCCTAATAAATTAACCACCATAGGAAGATCTACAAAAGAAGGAGAAACTACTTGAAAGTGGAACATCTAATAATCAGCGTGATGGGGACAAAAAATTACTAATATGTGAGTGTTTCTTAGCATTTAATGTTCTCCTCAACTCATTCTTAGGTATTTTGTGCCACTGAATAAGAACAATAAGGAAAAGAAATAACAAGGGGCATTTGCTTCAGAATAGGGTGGAAATTACTTAGGCAGTCCAGGGGAAGTGATATGGAATGAAAGAGATCCATATGAACTGGATAATGGGTCTCTTATAAGGCTGTTGAAGCCTGAGGGGAAACTTCCTCATGTAGAGAAAATTAAGAGTGGGTGAGATTTTGAGAAAAGTTTTTTTAAAGATACTTTTCATGCATTAAAATTGTTTTCACCCTGATTTCCTTGTCCTCAAGAAATGGTTTAAAGATTAAAATGAGTTTTAACTAAGTTTTCTTTGCTGATTTTTGCTTTTTTGAAACTACATTACTTAGGGACTCTGCTAGCTGAGTATCCACTTATAATTTGGTTACATGTGCTGATGTTTGTAATGGAAACTAGGCATTTCAGTTCGTTAAAATGACTAAATTCAGGGGAGAGAGATTGTAAATTAGCTTTCTTTGGAAGATTTTTTTTTTATATGAAGATGATTTCCTTAAAGTATTTTGTTTATCAGAAATAATGTTGGTAAGCGTCTCACTCTTGGTTTCCACTCAGGTCAAGATCTCAGGATCATGAGATCAGTCCCCACATTAGGCTTCACACTCAAGGGAAGAGTCTGCTTAAGATTCTCTCTCCCTTTCCCTCTGCCCCTGCCTCCCCATCTCAAAATAAATAAATTTAAAAAAAAGAATATTTGGGTAAAAATGTCTTTGATGGTCTCACAATAATTTTATGACAGAATGAGAATGTTAATCATACTCAAATGATTGCAATGGAAACAGGAATGTTAAAATTGAAATATTTCACATAAGTTCAAATATGTAGAAGCTGTTATGTATAAGAAGCTAAGAAATTATATCAATTTCCGTATTTTATCTCATCTGTATACCTTTCTACTCACTTATCTACCCATTGATTTATGTAAGTTTATAACAGAATTTTTCAAAGGTGCAGATAACTGGAAAAACACAAATACTCTGTAATGGAGGAATAATTAAATAATATATGATGCATTCCTAATAGAAAACAGCATGGAAGTTTTTAAAAAGTGAGTAAGACCTTTCTAAGATTTATCAGAGACATACCTATGATTTATTATTAAGTTAAAAGATCTTTTTAGTAGAGTGTTTAATATAATTTCTATATTTCAAGAAAGCACAGTGTATAAATGTTTATGTATTTCTTTTTTTAAGGGTAGACAATTATATACATGAAATACACCAAACTAATTAGTACTTTCAATTTGAGGGAGTTAAAATTTGAATATGTAAAAATATATTACCAATTTATTTTTTTATAAATTGCATAGTTTGATTTATTAAAATTAACATTCTTTTAAAAATTATTTTATAAAACTCAAGAAAATGGAGGGGAAATCAACATATTTTGGATGGCATAAGTATTTGTAGTTGCTATAAAAAAACAAATACTGCTTAATTATAAGGATTTTTAAGCTAAGTATGCTCTCTCCACATTTAAGTGGCTTACAGTATATTGTTACAGTATGTTATGTTACCTCCTTACAGCACCAAACAATATCTATTACTACTGTTAGAGATTAAAAGATAGATTCCTTTTTGACTATAGTATTTTAGTGTCATTATACTTTAGCCATGATCAAGTTTTATTATTTTCTCTTTCCATACACCAGACATTTTGTATAGCAACTTCCTATATTTTGAAAGTAGTAGTCTCTCCTACTAAGTATTGAAACTGTAGAATAAAAACCAATAGAGAAAATGAGGTATGATGACTAGAAGTTTACTTTGTAAGTAGAGTGACCTTGTAATTTATCGTCAGAAAGTGAAGAGGTAGAGGTATTTTTTCTTCTTTCTCTGCTGACAGTTATGAGCAGATATGTGGCCTTCCCGGGTGCAAAGGTTAACATTCTGAAATTCCCTGGTTTTCCCCCATTGTAGGGTTGCAGAGAAGTTTTAAAGTTATCTGTTGTTTCTTCCTGTCTTCTGACCCTGGGCAGCAGCAGTTCTGCATTTGTATGATAGCAAAATTGAAAACTAAGTTGGTCACATAGACTTTGTTTCCTAGGTTTTAGAAGCAAATAATTTGCTATTTCTCTCTGAAATCAACCCCTAAGTGATCAAGACACAATTGGAAGCAAATATATTAGTTCTGTGCCTATTGTATTAATCCAGGTGGGAGAAACTGGTAATAGGGAAGTAGCACTGGAGGTCATATTTAAGAGAAAGTGAAGGTAGAGCCAATAGGACTTTTTTTTATTTTTAAATTTAAATTTTGTTAGTTAACAGACAGTGCAATATTGGTTTCTGCAGTAGGATTCAGTGATTCATCACTTGCAGACGACACCCAGTGCTCATCACAAGTGCCCTCCTTAATACCCATCCCCCATCTAACCCATCCCCCCACTCCCCTCCCCTCTATCAACCCTCAGTTTGTTCTCTATAGTTAAGAGTTTATTATGGTTTGTTGCCCTCTCTCCTTTTTTTTTTTTATTTTTCCCTTCCCGTAAGTTCATCTGCTTTCTTAAATTTCACATATGAATGAGATCATATGGTGTTTGTCTTTCTCTGACTTATTTCACATAGCGTAATACACTCTACCTACATCCACGTCCTTGCAAATGGGAAGATTTAATTTTTTTAATGGCTGAGTAATATTCCATTGTGTGTGTATGTGAGTGTATGTATGTATGTGTATGTATATGTGTGTGTGTATGTGTGTGTGTGTATATATATATATCACAACTTTATTCATCAGTTGATGGACACTGGAGCTCTCTCCATAGTTTGGCTAATGTTGATAATACCGCTATGAACATCGAGGTACATGTGTCCCTTTGAATCAGTACTTTTGTATCCTTTGGATAAATACCTAGTAGTGCAATTGCTGAGTCATAGGGTAGTTCTATTTTAACTTTTTGAGGAACCTCCAAACTGTTCTCCAGAGTGGCTGCACCAGTTTGCATTCCCAACAGTGCAAAAGGGTTCCACTTTCTCCACATTTTCACCAACACCTGCCAATAGGACTTTCTGATTAATTAAATGTAGGGTTGGAGAAAAGAAGCCAAGGATAACTCTACGATCCCATGGAATGCTAACAGATGCTATAAAGAACAGAAGAGAACATCAGAAGATACTGGTAAGGATTAACCAGTGATATAGTAGGATAATCAATAGTGGTATTCTGGATGCAATGTGAAGAAAGTGCATCAAAGAAGATAATCATCAACTGAATCAAATATCATCTTTAAGTCAGTAAAGATGAAGACTAATCATAAATGTGAAGAATAATATAGTTGGATTTAAAAACATGGAAGCGTAGATATACTTGACAAGAAGTTTTAGCAAATTGATGAGGACTAAACATGGAAAAGGAGTAAGGTAACTTACTTCTAGATTCAATTGTATGAAAGTTGCAAAGTAAAATAAAATAAAATAAAATATAAAATAAAAAATACAAAACTACCAGAATTTGAGAGAGCTGCAGGGAGCACAGGTGTCTTCAAAGAAGGGCAAATTTCTGTTAGTGTGACAAAGTTATGGGTATAATCAGAAAGCAGCTTGAGGATGAATATCAGAAAGCAAAAAGGAAGCATTTCAGGAGTTGAGAAGGGGTGACGTAGGAGACAGAAGAGGTATTTGCAGACTGATACAGAGATTAGGTATAGGGAATAAAGGATGACCTAAGAGTTTGGGCTGTCTTCTGTTGTCTGATATAAAAAGGATAAAAGACATAATGATCTCCTGAAAATGGGGTCATCTAAATATACATATTTTAATATTTAATATTTTCATTATTATATATAATATTAATATGGCTATATAATATACAATGTATATTTTAATTTAATATTACATATACATTCATATATACACACACACATATATATATATCCACCTGTTCCTTATTCCCTATTCTCATCACAGCTAGATTTTGATTATTCCCTTTTCATAAATGCTAGTCCCACAAACCAATCATTTTTCAAGTGCCCTGTACCTTTCCCAGAAGAGGGAAAGCATGTTACTTTCTCTCTGAGTGATTGCTTCTGTTATAGCACTTTCTAACTGGTGCAGATCCAAAGCTGAGGGAAATGGCTGTTTGTATTGTTCTCCTTTTGTGAGCCAAGTGGAAAATAGCAGTGTTTTTAAATACCTGTTTTGAGATTTCTCTAGTTACAGAAAATAGTTGAGCATGATACAGATGAGCAGTGAGAACAAACTGAACCCTTAAAGAATAATATAATGATACTCAACTGTGAAGCAAAATTAAAACAAACAAAAAATTGCTTGGATTTTGTAGGAGCAGGTACACTGAATGTCAGATAAAACATTTCCTAAACTGCTGCATTTGCCTAGAACTCAGGATGCCATCTGTAACTTGGAGTGTGATTTTCTCTTTCTTGGGGGGCACATTGATTAGAATAAACACATCTCTGTAAACTTGCTGTGGCCGCATTAACCAGGATTTTCATAAAACTGAATTAAGGCGGAGTGTGGAGGAAAGGACAGTTTTAACTAGCTATTAATTGCCAGTGGATACGTGTGCGACTTCTTTGTAAACCGAATAGCCCTCAAATAGGTAGTAGTATTTGACAATACATGTCTAATGAATATAATAAAAGTACAATTCAAAAGGTGGTTTAATTTACAGACATTTTTACCAATATATTTTCCTACTAAAACACATCTGAGAATCGATATTTTCTTGTTAAAATTAATTTTTTAAAAAGCTTTTATTAAGCTGTTGAGGGGAATCAACTTCTGTGTGATAATATAGTGACAATGACTTTTTTAAAAGAGAATCCTTGGACTTTGATAGAGGGTGCATCACTGATGAGACATGTAGCACCATAGATATGAACTTATCCTCTATTGCCTCATTTCACCTATGATTAATTCAACTTGCAGAATCTCCTTAATTTATCAAAATATGCAGTAAAGAAAAATTTTATCAAATTGCACTGTAGTGAATAAATGCAACCACCCACGCCAGTCTTCAGTTCACACAGAACAGGCTGCTGCTGTTCAAAGCTGTGATTTAATCAGCTGTTTTCAATCCTGGCTGTGCTTCATGAACACAGATTCCCAGGCCCTACCCCTTTATGCCAAACTAGCATTCCTGGAGGAGTCTCACGGTCAGTGTTTTATAAGTCCCTCTAAATGATAAAACCCTAATGCACGCTGGAGTTGGAAAACACTGGTGTGATACAAAGTTCTTCTTGCTTAACACAATGACACGCATGAGATGTCTTTCTTTCAGTTAAGGTATTAGCCAGTAACCAAAATTAATATGATTAACAATTTTGAAAGACTGATACCTCAGCTTGAATTAGTTTATCGATCCTTATTATCTAACAGTTTCTTTGGGGTGGCAAGTTGGTTTACAAGTAGAGTGAAGAGGAGATAACAAACGTAATTATGAAAACAGGAAGGCAGAGTAGGCAAATCTTGCATTTTCACTATTGTGTGTGACACAGCTCATGCTAAAGAAGGGGGCTAAGCTCCACCTAACATTGACTTGCAGCAGTGCTTTGTTGACGTCATTATAAATACATTTTCCAGTGAGAATGGTGACCAAGACAACTAGGGCGCAGGAATGGCTTACAGTATGAAAGATTTTCTAAGCCATGTGCTAAAGCAGAATTCACTATTGCAAGTGATTTCTTAGTCTTGACCATGTTGTTATTCTCAAGCAGTCAAATATCACAAAGCACTGTGTGATGTACCCAGGTAATTGGGATCAAAGGCTGTTAGCTAATTTGTGAGAAAATCATGCCACATTTCTTTGCTGAGTTATTAAGTTGAGGCAACATACACAGCAGTCTGTGTGGAAAGACATCACCATGACATGAGCCTGAAAATCTGCCATCCAAATCTATCACTATTCATAAATTCTGAAATTCCACTTTTATTTTTATTGTCATTGCACCAAACACTGTCCTCTCTTCTATATTAAATGGAAGCACTCTTAAGAGAACTAATGTATTTCTTTGCTAGCTCATTAGTGTGTGTGTGTGTATATCCTATCTATCTATCTATCTATCTATCTATCTATCTATCTATCTAATCTATCATCTCTCTATATGTTTCCATTGAGTACCAGATAGGAATAAAAAAATGAACACCAAAAAGAAAGAAAGAAGACTGCCATTTTTTATATTAATACTTTCTCTTTAATTGGTCTTTTTTTCTTAAACTGTAGTACTAATAACATGTATTTCTTCTGCCTTCTTAGAAGAAAAGTAGGTATTTGGTCACTGGCATTGTCTAGGGACCCAATATTCAGACTCCTCAGATACCCTTAATATATGGCATTCCTGTTCCCATCTCATTTACAATGATGATGTGTATTTTTAAGAAAAATTCTCTCAGAAAAGCTGATAAATTGCTTATCTTGTTGGAACAAAACTAGATTTTATATTTTGCTTTGTGCATTTGGATAACTTTGGTTGTATAATATTTGCGAAAGAAAAAATATAGTTTTCTTTAGAAAAAGGCAAAGTAAACTTAATTATTAAGTTGACACTGTCTGTAGGATTTTAAAATTAAACACAATACCCTGAAACTTGCTTAATATGCCTTGCACTGGAAGTTGACCTAAATTTGTAAAATCATAGATATGGAGAGAAGAGCAAAAAAGCAGAGAGTTAAGCCCAGAGGCATATATTTTTCTTTGAGCTAACAGATTGTTTTCAGAAAACATGGCACAACTTGCCAGGATTCTTGCTCTGCCTTCTGTGCCATTCCATGCAGGGTCGGTGGATAATAAAGTTTCTCCCAAACATTATCTAATCATGAGTAAGGCTTCTAGCTTTACTGTAAGCTCTGTACTGGATGATATAATATGACTAGTATTGGCTCACCTTCCCTCGACTGGTAAAACATGAGATGGGAAGAAGTGTTGCTCTGTGAATTTGTCTTGGCTGCAAAAGACATTTCTCTCTTGAGTCATACTTCTGCTGGTCCTTTGCACACATATAACTGGGGACAAAAATAAATCATTAATAGTTTAAGTTGATCAAAATTCATATTTTGCACACACGTTTCTCAAGTTAGTCCCAAAAAATCAATTTTCAGAGATATAAAATACCCTAAATAATACAGCAGCTAGTTTTCAAGATGCATGGTTCAATATGATAGCTTTTCTTTTTTTTTTTAATTTCATTAATTCTAAAACTGTTGGTACAAAATTTCAAGTTGAGAGTAAAGATGAAAACAAGAGAATAGTGGTTTGAGTTATTATTATTTTCAGAATATCTGAAGGACATAAGAGTATGATTCTGATTTGAGCAGATTTCGGTATAGGTTTTTACTGTTTCTTGAGGCAAGTTTCTTATCTTTAGGCCGTAGATAATGTATTATAACTCTATCACAGCCCAAAATCTAAAATTATGTCTATTTTTTTCTATACACAAACTAGCAATCAGTTCCATACCTTCAATGAATGAGGTTGTAGGAGAATGACATTAAACTGAACTGTTTTCTAGCTTAATCTTATGCAACATGACCTATTTGTACTCTCCTCAATATCCCATATATTCTCTTTGGTTTGAGAAATTACCTATTTTAAAAAAAAAGAAAAAAATAAGAGTTTATAGTAAAAATAAGCTTAAATAGTAAAATAAAAACTAAATGAATTTATTTATTCTTATAGTAAATATAAAATATATAATTTATCATATATAATAATGCAATTATGGCATAATGATAACTCTTTGAAAGTCATTGATAAATATTACCAGTGAAAGATTTTTCTATCACATTAATAGGTTTTATACAATGTGATCAACGGGCTTCTTTACAATTTGAACATAATGCATGTAGAAGTGAAATTATTATTTGTGGTGCTCTGTTTTATTCAGCTTCAGCCACCATAACAAAATATCATGAACAGGTGACTTGGGAGATATTTATTTAATTTACTTTTTTATTATATTCAGTTAGCCACCATATAGTACATCATTAGTTTTTGATATAGATTTTTAATGATTCATTAGTTATGTATGTACCCAGTGCTCATCACAACACGTGCCCTCCTTAATAACCATCACCTGGCTACCCCATCCCGCCACCCCCCTCCCCTCTGAAACCCTCAGTTTGTTTCCCTGGGTCCATAGTCTCTCATGGTTTGTCTCCCTCTCTGATTTCCCCCTCTTCAGTTTTCCCTCCCTTCCCCTGTAGTCTTCCATGCTATTCCTTATGTTCCACATATGGGTGAAACCATATGATAATTGTCTTTCTCTACTTGACTATTTCACTTAGCATAATCCCCTTCAGTTCCATACATGTTGGTGCAAATGGTGGGTATTCATCCTTTCTGATGGCTGAGTAATATTCCTTTATATATATGTACCACATATTCTTTATCCACTCATCTGTTGAAGGACATCTCGGCTCCTTCTATGATTTGGCTTTTGTGGACATTCCTTCTATGAACATTGGGGTGCATATGCCCCTTCTTTTCACTACATCTGTATCTTTGGGGTAAATACCCAGTAGTGCAATTGCTGGGTTGTAGGGTAGCTCTATTTTTAACTTTTTGAGGAAACTCCATACTTTTCCCCAAAGTGGCTGTATCAGCTTGCATTCCCACCAAAGGTGTAAGAGGGTCCCCCTTTCTCCACATCCTTGCCAACATTTGTTGTTTCCTGCCTTGTTAGTTTTTGCCATTTTAACCTGTGTAAGGTGGTATCTCATCGTGGTTTTGATTTGAATTTCCCTGATGGCTAGTGATTTTAAACATTTTTTCATGTGTCTGTTAGCCATTTGAATGTCTTCCTTTGAGAACTGTCTGTTCATGTCTTCTGCCCATTTCTTGACTGAATTATTTCTATTTTGGGTGTTGAGTTTGATAAATTCTTTATAGATTTTGGATATCAGCCTTTTATCCAAAAAGTCATTTGCAAATATCTTCTCCCATTCTGTGGGTTGCCTCTTAGTTTTGTTAACTGTTTCCTTTGCTGTGCAGAAACTTTTTATCTTGATGAAATCCCAAAAGTTCATTTTTGCTTTTGTTTCCTTTGCCTTTTGAGACAGGTATTGAAAGAAGTTGCTGTGACTGATGTCAAAGAGGTTACTGCTTATGTTCTCTAGAATTTTGATGGAATCTTGTCTCACATTGAGGTCTTTCATCCATTTTGAGTTTATCTTTGTGTATGGTGTAAGAGAATGGTCCAGTTTCATTCTTCTGTATGTAGTTGTCCAATTTTCCCAGTACCATTTATTGAAGAGACTGCCTTTTTTCCATTGTATATTTTTTCCTGATTTGTCAAAGATTAGTTGACCATAGAATTGAGGGTCCATTTCTGGAGTCTCTGTTCTATTCCATTGGTCTATATGTCTGCTTTTGTGCCAATACCATGCTGTCTTGGTGATCACAGCTTTGTAATATAGCATGAAGTCAGGCAGCGTGATGCCCCCAGCTTTGTTTTTCTACTTTAATATTCCCTTGGCGATTCAGGGTCTTTTCTGGTTCCATACAAATTTTAGGATTTTTCACTCCAGCTCTTTGAAAAATGCCAATGATATTTTAGTAGGGATGGCATTGAAAGTGTAGATTGCTCTGGGCAGCATAGACATTTTAACAATGTTTATTTTTCTGATCCATGAGTGTGGAATATTTTTTCCATCTTTTTGTGTCTTCCTTAATTTCTTTTATAAGTGTTCTGTAGTTTCCGGAGTATAGATCCTTTACCTCTTTGGTTAGGGTTATTCCTAGGTATCTTACGGTTTTTGGTGCTATTATAAATGGAATTGATTCCTTAATTTCTCTTTCTTTCTTTCTTTTTTTTTTTAAGATTTTATTTATTTATTCGACAGAGAGAGAGACAGCCAACAAGAGAGGGAACACAAGCAGGGGGAGTGGGAGAGGAAGAAGCAGGCTCATAGCGGAGGAGCCTGATGTGGGTCGATCCCATAACGCCGGGATCACGCCCTGAGCCGAAGGCAGACGCTCAACCGCTGTGCCACCCAGGCGCCCCCTGAATTTCTCTTTCTACAGTTACATTGTTAGAAAAGCAACTGATTTCTGTGCATTGATTTTGTATCCTGCCACATTGCTGAATTGCTGTATGAGTTCTAGTAATACTCAGCATGGAGTATTTTGGGTTTTCAACATAAAGTATCATGTCATCTGTGAAGAGAGAGGGTTTTACTTCTTCTTTGCCAATTTGAATGTCATTTATTTATTTATTTATTTATTCATTCATTTATTTTTCTGGTTGCTGATGCTAGGACTTCTAATACTGTGTTGAACAATAATGGTGAGAGTGGGCATCCCTGTCATGTTCCTGACCTTAAGGGAAAAGCTCTCACCTTTTCCCAATTGAGAATGATATTCATTTAGGATTTTCATAGATGTTTTTTATGATATTGAGTATGTTCCTTCTCTCCCTACACTCTGAAGAGTTTTAATCAGGAAAGCATGCTGTATTTTGTCAAATGCTTTCTCTGCATCAGTTGAGGGGATCATAAGGTTCTTGTTTTTTTCTTTTATTGTATTCTATCACATTGATTTGCAGATGTTGAACCAGCCTTGCATCCCAGGAATAAATCCTACCTGGTCGTGATGGATAATCCTTTTAATGCACTGTTGGATCCTATTGGCTACTATCTTGCTGAGTATTTTGGCATCCATGTTCATCAGGGATTTTGGTCTGTAATTCTCCTTTTTGATGGGGTCTTTGCCTGGTTTTGGGATCAGAGTAATAATGCTGGCCTCATAGAACAAGTTTGGAAGTTTTCCTTCTGTTTCTATTTTTTTTTTAAACAACTTCAGTAGAATAGGTATTATTTCTTCTTTAAATATTTGGTAGAATTCCCCTGGGAAGCCATCTGTCCCTAGACTCTTGTTTTTTGGGAGGTTTTGATTACTGCTTCAATCTCTTCCTGTTGGAGCCTTGGCAGTTTATAAGTTTCCAGGAAGTTGTCTGTTTGTCCCAGGTTGCTTAATTTGTTGGCATATAGTTGCTGGTAATAATTTCTAGTAATTGTTTCTATTTCCTTGGTGTTAGTCATGATCTCTCCCCTTTCATTCATGATTTTATTATATGGGTCCTTTCTCTTTTCTTTTGGATAAGTCTGGCCAGAGGTTTATTGATCTTATTAATTCTTTTAAAAAGCCAGTTTCTACTTTTGTTGATCTGTTCTACTATTTTTCTGGTTTCTATTTCATTGATCTCTGCCCTAATCTTCATTACTTCTCTTTTCCTGCTTGGTTTAGGTTTTATTTGCTGTTCTTTCTCCAGCTTCTTTAGGTGTAAGGGTAGCTTGTGCGATATTTCTACTTTTTTGAGAGAGGCTTGAATGGTTGTATATTTCCCCATTAGGACCCCCCTTTGCAGTACCCCATAGGTTTTGGACTGATGTGTTTTCATTTTCATTGGTTTCCATGAATTGTTTAAGTTTTTCTTTAATTTCCTGGTTAACCCAATCATTCTTTAGCAGGATATTCTTTGACCTCCAAGTGTTTGAATCCCTTCCAAATTTTTCTTGTGAGTGAGTTCCAGTTTTAAGGCATTGTGGTCTGATAACTTGCAGGGGATAATCTCAATCTTTTGGTATCTGTTGAGACTTGATTTGTGACCTGGTATGTGGTCTAATCTGGAGAAAGTTCCATGTGCACTCAAGAATGAGTATTCTGTTGTTTTAGGGTGGAATGTTCTGTATATATCTATGAAATCCATCTGGTCCAACGTATCATTCAAAGTTCTTGTTTCTTTGTTGATCTCTGCTTAAATGATCTGTCCATTACTGAGAGTGGAGTTTTGAGGTCTCCTACTATTAATGTACTATCATCAATATGATTATTTTGGTAAACAGCTGGCTTATATAGTTGGCTGCTCCCATGTTGGGGGCAGAGATATATACAATTATTAGATTTTCTTGTTGGATAGACCCTTTAGTATGATAGAGTGTCCCTCTATATTTCTTACTACAGTCTTTGGTTTAAAATCTAATTTGTCTGACATGAGAATTGCTACCGCAGCTTTCTTTTGTCTTCTGTTGGCATGATAAATGGTGCTCCGTCCCCTCACTTTGAATGTGGAGGTGTCTTTAGGCTCAAAATGAATCTCTTGTAGACATGATATGGATGGGTCCTGTCTTTTTATCCAATCTGCAACCCTGTGTCATTACATGGGTGCATTTAGGCCATTCACATCTAGGGTAACTATTGATAGATATGAATTTAGTGCCATCATATTGCATGTAAAGTCCCTGTTTCTATAGATTGTCTCTGTAAATTTCTGGTCTGTAGTACTCTTGGGGTCTTTCTCCTTTTATAGAACCTCCCCTTAATATTTCTTGCAAGGCTGGCTTAGTGGTCACATATTATTTCAGTTTCTGCTGGTCCTGGAAGCTCTTTGTCTCTCTGTTCATTCTGAATGACAGCCTTGTTGCATAAAGTATTCTTGGCTGCATGCTCTTCTCATTTAGTACCCTGAATATGTCTTGCCAGCCCTTTCTGGCTTGCCATGTCTCTGTGGACAGGTCTGACATTATTTGATGTTCCTCCCTCCATACTTAAATCTCTTCCCCCTAGTTGCTCTCAGGATAGCTTCCTTGGCTCTAAGATTTGCAAGTTTTACTATTATATGCCAGGGTGTTGGTGTATTTTTATTAATCTTGGGAGTGGTCCTCTTTGCCTCTTAGACATGAATGCTTGTTTCCTTCCCTAGATTAGGGAAGTTCTTAGCTATGATTTGCTCAAATATACCTTCTAGTCCTCTCTCCACCCCCTCAGGGATCCCAATAATTCTGACATTGTAACCTTTCATGGCGTCATTGATCTCTCTCAATCTGATCTCATGGGCTTCTAGCTGATTATCCCTGTGATCCTTGGCTTCCTTCCTTTTTATCAGCTTATCTTCTAGATCACTAATTTGTTCTGCCTGATTTTCCCTGGTTGTTAGGGTATCCAGTTTAGACTGCATCTCATTCATAGCATTTTTAAGTTTGGCCTAATTAGATCTCATTTCTGCCCTTACAGATTCTATATTGTCGCTAATCATTTTCTCAGGCCTAGCTATTGACTTCATAATTGCTATCGTGAAGTCTATCTCTGACATTTTGCTTATGTCCATATCCATTAGGTCTGTGGCAGAAGCCATTGTCTCTGGTTCTTTTCTTTGTTGGGAATTCCTCCTCCTAGTCATTCTATTAAGGGTTGGTTGAAGGAATGTACAGAGTCCAAAATATCAACCACAAGCCAAGGAAGATGCACCTTAGGAAAATCCGGTGTGGTTGGAAGCCACTGCTGAAAAAACAAAGCCAAAATGAAACACAAGAATAAAATTTATAATTTTTTTTCAAATTAAAAAAAATTAAAAATGGGGGTGATGGGAAGGGAGTTATAATCTCTCAGTGTGGACAAAGTATGGTGTTTCAGTTGTTCTGGGTATTTTGTTCAGTTTGTTAGAGTACACTACTTCCCCAAATTCCAGGGAAAGTAAAACTTGTATATATATATAAAGGTAATATTGAATAGGGAAAAAGGTCTACTTTGAAGCATATATCTATAAAAAATAGATGTGAAAAAGTACAAGTTAAAAAGCTACTATGAAATAAGTTGATATATTAAACATCTAGTTGAAATGAGAAAAAGGTAAAAAGAAAAAACAGAAGATCCATAAGAGAAAGAATAAAAAGAAAAAGAGAGTTGTATCTGGAAAATAAATAAGCTATGAGGCAATACCTGGGGCTTGATATACTATTTTCCCCTGGTATTGGGATTTTACAGTTTTATGGGGACTGTAGGGTTGTTGTCCTCTTGTTCTTCCAGCCTGTCTTCTGGGTGAGGGGCCTGCGGCCCTGTTTCTCAGGAAGTCCTGCTTGGGCAGAATTTCCCTGCCCCATGTTGGTGGGGTGAGGCGGTCTTGGCTCAGTGGAAACTCGTTTTGTGAGCTTTTGTTCTGTGGTGGCTTTTCATGCCTCTTCTGAGGGTCAGAGCAAAAGTGGCCACACCCGGACCCCTGTCCCAGTGCAGAGAAATCCCAGTTGGCTCTCTTCACTAAACCCTCCAGGTCAAACAGTCTCCGTTTCTGTGCTGAAAACTGCCACCTCCCACAGTGTATGCCCACAGTGACTCTCTCAGAGGTTGTCCCAGGGACCCCAGGCATGTCCTCGCCTTTTGTGCTTAGGGGATATTTATTTTTCTCACAGTACTTGAGGCTGAAAATCTTAAAAGAAGGATGAGTGGGGTTTGGCTTCTGATGAGAAGACAAATTATAATGCAACTGTCAAAAATCAAAGACAGAGAATCCTAAAAGCAGAAAGAGGAAAAACAAAAACAAGCAAAAAGATTTTAACCTACAAAAGAGCCCCTAGTAGGCTATCAGCAGATTTCTCAGGAGAAAGCTTTGAGGCCAGAAAAGAATGGGATGATGATATATTCAAAGTCCTGAATGAAACAATTGCCAGCCAAGAATACTCCATATGACAAAATTATCCTTCAGAAAAAAAGGAAAAAAAAAAAAACTTTCATAGACAAATGAAAACTGAAGGAAGCTGTCATGACTAGACCTGTCTTAGAAGAAATGCTGAAAGGAATTCTTCAAGCTCAAATGAAAAGACACTAATTAGTAACCTGAAAACATGTGAGTACAATGGTCAAGTTAAAGGTATATTCTGATTTTGGAAACTATTCTCTAATATGATTATGGGTTAATCTCTTCACTATACTATAGAGATCAAAATAATCAGAAAATAATATTAAAAAATTGATTGAGAGAGAGAGAGCACGCATGTGCAAGTGCTAGGGCTGGGGGGTGGCAGAGAGAATCTCAGGCATTCTCCCCGCTGAGCTTGGTGCCTGACTGACGACTGGGGACTCAAAATCACAACCCTGAGATCATGACCTGAGCCAAATTCAAGAGTTGGCCACTTAACTAAGCCACCCAAGTGCCCCAAAAGAAAAGAGTATTAAAAATAACTATCCCTGCTATAAGTTGTCAATGAATACACAATATAAAAAAGAGGTAAATTGTGACATTAAAAACATAAAGGGAAAGAGAAAGCAGTAGTTTCTATATAGGATTGAAGTTAAATTGCTATCAGCATAAAATAGACTGTTAAATCTGCAACATGTTTTATATAAACCTTCTGATAACCAAAAAGCAAAAACCTGTAGTAGATTCACAAATAATAAAGAGAAAGTAATCATAACCTACAAGCAAGGAAAAGCACTAACCCCCAAAGTTAGGCAACAAAAGAAGAAAAGAACACTGGAACTACAAGACAGTCAGAAAGCAATGAATAAGATGGCATTGGTAAGTCCTCAGATATCATAATTACTCTAAATGTGAATGGCTTGATTTCTGTAATCAAAAGGTATAAAATAGGTGGATGTATTAAAAAAAAATAAGACCCAACTATATGCTGTCTATAGGAGATGAATGGATAAAGAAGTTGTAATATATGTAGGCACACAAAATGAAATAGTAATCAGCCATGAGAAAGAAGGAAATCTTGCCATTTGTAAAAATATGGATGGACCTTAAGGACATTATGCTAAACAAGATAATTCTGTCAGAGAAAGGCAAATAGTGTATATCATTTATATGTGTTATCTAAGAAAGCTCCACTTATAGAAACAGTAGAATGGTGATTACTGGGGACTTGGGGATGGGAGAATTGAGAAGTTGATCAATGGGTACAAACTCTCAGAAGATTAATAAGTTCTGGGAATCTAATGCACAGCATTGTGATTATAGTTAACAGTATTGTATTACAAAGTTGCTGAGACTAGACCTTAAATATCCTCACCACAAGAAAAGAAATAATTAAGTGACATGATGGAGCTTTTAGCTAAAGCTACAATGGTAATCATATTGCAATATGTAAGTTATCAAATCAACACATTGTATACTTTAAACTTATTCGATGTTATATGTCAGTTATGTCCCAATTTATAATAAAATGAAATAATAAAGTTAATGAGGTATGTGCATGAATCCAAAATCTGTTTTAGTACTAGATATGACGTTAGTATTTAACAAAGATATTTAGGAAATCTTGTCACATTTGTGTTTCTGAGCAACCATTCTCATTTTTGGCTTGCATTGTTCTTACACACGTATAGCAAAATTTTTAAAAATGTGTGCTTTTTAAGCATCTGTATTCTTCAAAATCCTATTTTATTTTTGATTTACATGTTATGTCCTTAAATCGTACAGTCTTCTTGATGATAGAGAATCTGTGTTATAAGGATTTTCCATCATGCAACTCAGTGAAATAAATAATGCTTAATTATACTCATTGAATTACATTAAATTAAACTGAAATGAGATCAATGCAATTTGCCATTTGCCAAAGAAAGCTGTTTAACCTTTATTAAATGTTGCTGTTTTTGCACAGGTAGTGATATTGTTCAGGATTTTTTAAATACAAAATACCACATCCATCTTAAAAGAAGTTTTTAAATGTCATTTTTAAATTATTAAAAGGAAATAGACCCAATTTTGCCAAATATTTTATACTAGCAGGAGATTTGACCAATATAGACTAAGGTCTCAGCTCTTACCAAGATTTTCATGCCTCTACTTTAATGTATTTGTAAATATAGGTAAATTTAAAATAATGCAAATCATGTGAAGACCATCAATTCAGTCTCAAGACATTTTTATGAACAATGTTGATTATTTTTGTTGCAGTAGTTCTTTTTATTTCAGTCGGAATTTAATAGTAGTCATGATAATGAGCTCATCAGGGTTCCTTGGTAGTTTGTAAGTTGGGAACTACCTGTGTTTCCAACCGTGAGAACTTTTTAAATATATTTTGAATAGTGTTTGGGACAACTGAGAGAAAAACAAAAAACTGTTTGTCAACTAGAGGATAAAAGGCTAAGGAAGCTGGCTAAATCCTTTCTTCAGAGCAATTTTGAATGAAGCACTGAAATACAAACAGAAGAACTCAGTTCATTTTCCATTCAGAAAAAGCTTTTGCCTAGGGTTAATTTGATGTAACGTTCAGGCAAAGATTGAAGACGTTCTTGAGTGTAGAAGAGATGGACAAGCACACAAAATTCTAAAACCAACTAGAAGCAAGTTGTGTTTTATTTTTGTTTTTGTTTTACTCCCAAACTCATGTAGTGAAGCCAGAAAATCATCCTAAGAATCTTGTTTCTATAGGTCAAAGTTCATATGTCAAGAAATTGGGCAAATAAATAGTATGTGCTGTGTTAAAAGAGAAAAGCAAAATATAAGACAGTTTTCAACATCAAATAATAATGAGTAGAAGTCATATATAACTAAGAATATAAATGAAAATGAAATACACTATTGAAATATATAGAATAGGCATTTCTTAAAAAGAAATTAAAGGTAAAAACATTGATATGTGTAAGGTTAGGATACACATTGAACAAACATCATTTCACCTTTAAAATATTAGATTCAAATTCCTAGTGATCAGGTGACCTCTATCAAAAACGTGGAATGTGTTAACTATTTTTCTGGCTTCCTCAAAAATGTTTTATCAGAGGAAATCTCAGAAAACCTAAGCGCTCATAGATAAATTGCACACAGTTTAGATGATGTGCTGGATTGAATTTGACCTAAATGTAACAAAATTTAAGCTTCAAGATCTTTTACTTGTACTGACCCTTCCAAGGCCCTGTACCTAATTTTGTGCTTATAATTTTATATTCTTGCAGAGGGTTCCATGATTTTAATAGGCTTCAAGTCTCACAAATCTTAGATCACCTACAGAAATATAGCCTAGATGCAGGTAACGTGCAGAAATAACAAAAACATTGTTATCATTATTGTCAAATATTCATGCTTGTATTTCTTAGTATTAAACCTGTTTCTACGTTAGTAAGGCATTTCGAATCACTCATTTTCAAGGTGTTTTGCAATATCCTTTCAGTATCTGTGTACGAAAGAGAATGAATTGTTATAATTGCTTTTAATCAGACTGACAAATGCTCATCAGGATTGTTCACAAACAGGTGAATTGCAGCACTATTTGTATTTCTAATGTTGAGTATCTATAGTATTTCTGCAATAAGCCATTATTTTAAGAGAATATTTCTCACTTGGAGGAAAGCATGATAATCTTTCAATAGGCAGAATGTTGACTTCAAAGAAGTAAGTTAAATTTAACTTTTGATGCTAAACTATAGTTTTAGAAATGTTGAGGAAATAGCAAATGACAGTTTTACCACCCAAATGCCAAAATATATGTGCATGTGTTTGTGTGTGTGTGTGTGTGTGTATGTGTGTGCAGAGAGAAGGTGGGAAGAGGAGCGTGAAAGAGAAGGAAGAATGATAGAAGGGTAGAGACCAAGGCAAGAGGGAAAAAGGCAGATCACAGAGAGTATAGATGGCAGTTCTCAGCTGCAGGGCTAAGCTGGTGTTACTATTATCTTAGGGACTTCAGAGGAAAGCATAGTCCTCTCTGTCCCAATATATGAGCCTTGAGGTCTTTGGCTCCCCTGTCTCCTTGCTAAATAGGATCTCCCTAGAAATTTGAGAATCATAGTCCCCTGGGTCTCAAGGAAAGTCCAGGCAGTTAAGTCTTTCCCCATTTTAGCAGTTGTTTTAGTTCATTTGGGCCATATAACAAAAATACCAGACTGGGTGGCTTAAACAACAAACAGTTATTTCTTACAGTTCTGGAGGCTGGAAAGTCCAAGATCAAGGCTCCAGCAGCTGTGGTCCACTTCCTGATTCATAGACAGCTATCTTCTGCTCTGTCCTCATGACATGTGTCACATTGCAGCAGAAGGTATACGGGAGCTCTCTGTGGTCTCAGGGGTCTACCCTCATCACCAAATGATTTTCCTAAGGACACCTTACAGATACCACCACACTAGGGATTAAGTTTACTGAGTGTTATACACAAACAATGAATCATGGAACACTACATCAAAAGCTAATGATGTACTATATGGTGACTAACATAGCATAATAAAAAAATAAATTAAAAAAGAAGTTTCAACATAATGAATTTTGGGAGGACACGAATAGGCTATAGCAGAGCAGTCAACTTTTATTCTCACTAGATTCTATCCAGAGACTATTTATTGTTCTGGATATAGAAATGAAGAAATCTGTCTTAGAAAGACAAGTATTTTCTTGCATCTCCAAGAGGGCCAGTTGCTTATATTCTTAAGAATAAAAAATAATAATAATAATAATAATAATTTTGCATCCTCCTACATGCATTCTCATTACTGCTGTTAGTATTTTACTGTATTTGTAAGTAACATCCTCAGTATAAATTCTGTAGTGAAGGAGGGAAAATGTTAATATTTGTGTTATTTCATATACGAGATATGTATGGACTTATTTTTTCCATTGACATCATATGGAACTTCTGTTATTTTACAACATGCCTGTGACCTATGTATTCCACCTTACTTTCTATTGCTTTATCTGCTATTTACTATACATGTTAAATATTTATGCCAAATTTGAACTAAATCTGAGGTTCCTAGAGGTATTAGGTATTCCTACATATATAACATTTATATAATCTACCTATGTAAACATCAGTTATCTTTAAAAGACTACCTCAAATATATTTGTCCCTCAGATGCTCTTTCCTGAACCCCAAAGAAAAGAAGCTCTTCTATGCTTAATCCCCCTACTGCTTTATATCACTCCTTATATAACTATTTTACTATATCTCTCATTATAGACATGTGTTTCCTAGTTTCACTATGACTGATTGTAAATGGACAAAGAGCAGAGGCTGAGTCTTATTTATCTTTCCACTTCAACCTGTGTCCTCACCATTCCACTTCTGTCTGAAAATATGCAGGGGTGATATTTAACAGATAGAGGACTGACTACATGTTTGGTGATGCATTTTATCATTTGTTCTATTAGGCATTTAATCTATCATTTAATCATTTAATCTTTTATTCTTTTTAATGTAAACAGCCCTATGCCATAAGTATTAAAAGTATTTAGTTTTATAGAGAAGAAAACTAAAGGATACTCTAGCAAGGTTAAAAGATGTGCTCAAGTTCATAAACTAGAACATGAAAAGAGCAATAGTCATGAATATAGGTCCATTCACCCCAAAGACCCTGAAATTTCCATATGTTCTCCTATTAAGTATTATGAGGTTAAGAATTTATCTAAACACTCTGAGTCAGTTTCACATGTCAGTCTTCTTGGCATTAATAACATCTAAAGAGAAAGAGTAAGATAGTAATAAATTCAGATACTAATATGATTATGCTATGAATAACCTTTTAGGGGAAAAAGGTTAATATTTTATGAAATCTTATAACTTACATTTCCTTCAGAAAAGAACACATCAGTTTAAAATCTATTGCTTATATATATATTTTTCTTTTTTGGAGGGGAGGGATATAACATTAATATGGTGAAGTGTATAAAATACAAAATTAATTAATCTATAAGCATTTACTTTGAAGTATTTTACATATGTAGATGCTCATGTAATTACTATCTATCAAGATATGGAACACACCTACCACCCTTGAAATATTTGTTAGTGACCTTCCTTCATATCAAAGCTAATGCATCTTCTGTATCTTATGACCACATATTAATTTTATCCATTTTTTGAACTTCATACAAATGGAATTACACAGCATGCGCATTTTTTCTTTCTCTAAACGTATTATCTGTGGGTTTAACCAACGTGGCATGTGCCACATTTTTAATCACTCATTTGCATTTGGTTTACTTCCAGTTTTGGGCCATCGGGAATGAAGCTATTAAGAAATTTTTGTATGTATTTTTTTATTATTTTATTAGTTTTTTAAATTTTAATTCCAGTATAGTTAAAATACAGTGTTATATTAGTTTCAGGTGTACACTATAGTTATCACTCTATTACTCTCTACATTACTCAGTGCTTATCATGATAAGTGTGCTTTTTAATCCGCATCACCTATTTCACTCATCCCCATCACCCGCCTCCGCTCTGGTAATCATCAGTTTGTTCTCTATAGTTCTGAGTCTGTTACTTGATCTCTCTCTCTTCAGACTCTCTCTCTCTTTTGCTCATAGTTTTGTTTCTTAAATTCCACAATTGAGTGAAATTATATGGTATTATCAACACATGCACCCATTTTCCATGGATATATCTCTAAGAATGCAATTGTTGAATCTGAGAGCAGGTACATAGGCAACTTTAGTAAATTGATGTTTTAACGGAAAGTACAGCATGTTCATTGATGAGAAAGAAATGACCAGAACCATATACTAGAATTTTAGATTTGACCTTGGAGTTTTTAGCACCATAGAAATAATAGATTGAGTTCTTGAATTTTTAATTAGTACTTTTGATTTTAAATGTATTTATTGATTATTTAATCGACTTATGTTTTTTATTCTACACACTTTTGATATAAATATGAAGAAAATAGATAAGATTGGCACATAATAGTTTTGTCCTCTAAAAATTGTTTTTATTTTTATAAATCATGACATATAGGATAAATAATTTAGTAGTAGCATTAATATTTTTATGAAATTGCTGGATATATTTCCTTCATTGACTTGTCATCCTTTGCAGTCTTCCCACCTTTAAAATAAGACCCTGATTACTCCATTAAGAAGGTGTGTTGATTCTGCTTAGGTACAAAAGAAAAAAAACAGACTCATGCTGGTGAAGGATGTAGAGAGGGCTTTGGATGATTAAAAACAAAACAGGGGCGCCTGGGTGGCACAGCGGTTGGGCGTCTGCCTTCGGCTCAGGGCGTGATCCCGGCNAATTAAGAAGGTGTGTTGATTCTGCTTAGATACGAAAGAAAAAAAAAAGACTCATGCTGGTGAAGGATGTAGAGAGGGCTTTGGATGATTAAAAACAAAACAAACAAAACTATCTATATCCATCAGTAAACCAGACTTTCATCACTTTCCATTTCTGAGCTTTCGTCAGAAAAGTGGAAATTCCTGAGAGGATGGAAACTTCAGGTAGAGAGGAGAGCTAAAGCAGATGGGCATGTAGCCTTCTCCTTTTGGATTCTGGAAGAAACACAATCACCGTGTTTCATACANTAAAATCTTTAAAAAAAATAAATAAAAATAAAAAAATAAAAACAAAACAAACAAAACTATCTATATCCATCAGTAAACCAGACTTTCATCACTTTCCATTTCTGAGCTTTGGTCAGAAAAGTGGAAATTCCTGAGAGGATGGAAACTTCAGGTAGAGAGGAGAGCTAAAGCAGATGGGCATGTAGCCTTCTCCTTTTGGATTCTGGAAGAAACACAATCACCGTGTTTCATACAGAATGGAGTGTGTTCTGTAGGCACTTAGGTCTCTTCCTGATATGGGAATGATACCATAGTCATATGTAAAAGGTGACTGAGAATTGAAAATGTGTGCATCTGCCATAGTGTTGCTTTGGTGTGAAGTGAGGTGATTCTGTAACAGTAACTATAAGGTCAACTGCTGACGCCAGGGGTGGGATGAGGAATATGCCTCATGGGTTTCAGAGAATCTGCACTATTATAAAAGAGGTGGGCCTAATCAACCTTAACAGAGCTGGGTTGGAAGGGCAAGGGGAAGAACCAAGCCCTGAGTGTGCCAAGATAACAGAAACCACAGTCGTGGATACTTCAAAAGCCAGGATACAAATTAACAAAAAGAGATCAAGTGTCATAAGTCCATGTTTAAGAACCACCCGAGATAGAGAAGTATCATCTATGAGCCAGGTCCCTTAACCTATCACTATAGAATATTTACATTTTGCCTGATATCCAAAAGTCAATTTTTAAAAAATATTTTGAGGGGAAATTTGTGTGGGGGGGAGGTAAGAAAATGTAAAGATTCTCAGTACAGAGTTTGAGCCTTAAGTTGAATGTAAGTTCAAATGAAATGAACACAAAATGANATGAACCCAAAATGAAATTGTTAAATTGTCCAGCCATCTAAATATCACTAGTTTGCCATTTCATTTATTCTAAGGAAAATCTCATATTTCTCTTCCTACCCTCTTCTTTCTCTCCCTCCCCTTTTCCTTTCCTTTTCTTCTCCTCTCTTTTATTTATTTGGACTATTTTGTTTATCTAGTTTATTATGATGATTTAGATATTTTTTCATTTATTTATTACTTTTGGGATAAGTAACTGTACTTATGATTTTAAGCAAAATGTAAGTTGAGCCTTCTAGTATAATTATATGGTATAGTCAAAATGCCCATTGTGAGAATGATTTAGAGGGCAGTAAATGACAACATAAAATGTGTACATCTTTTAAATAGGCAAAGAATCTTTAAATAGATGGCATGTGGGTTAATTGACTAATTAGTTAAGTAATTGCAAAGCTTCAGTGGAGTCAAAAATTCTGTGTCAAATAATTCCTCCACATTAAGTTTATAAGGCCTGCCTATAAACTTACACTGTTTAAAATTTTTATAGTCCAGTACACATCTAAGGAGGGCTTATAATGTCTGTGATCTTTAACAAGCAATCAGAAACATAAAAGACATACATTGTTTTTTATTATTTTTTTCATACTCCTGAAAGGAAGTTCACCCCATGTCAGCAGCTGCTCTTTTAGCCTTTCTCTGTTGGCAAGTTCTCTTTCAGGATTTCAGTCAGAACAAAGACAATTTTGGGGCGCCTGGATGGCTCAGTAGATTACTTAATCTGGCTTTGGTCAGGTCATGATCTCAGGGTCCTGAGATCAAGCCCCATGTCCTGCTCTCCACTAGGCTGGGAGTGTGCTTGTTCCTCTGCCCCTCCCCCCCTGTTCTCTCTCTCTCTCTCAAATAAATAAAATCTTCAAAAAAAAAAAGAACAATTTCAACCCTCATAAGAGCCACTTACTCCTTTTCTCCCCAACATTTTATTATGAACAATATCAACTATACAGCAAAGTTGAAATAATGATATAATGATCACCCACATACCCACTACCTATGTATCAACATGCTTACTTTATCACACATCTGTCCTTCTCTCTAC
>NC_048218.1:48296408-48311551 GCF_002007445.2 Ailuropoda melanoleuca | reverse complement strand
ATCATGATAAGTGTGCTTTTTAATCCGCATCACCTATTTCACTCATCCCCATCACCCGCCTCCGCTCTGGTAATCATCAGTTTGTTCTCTATAGTTCTGAGTCTGTTACTTGATCTCTCTCTCTTCAGACTCTCTCTCTCTTTTGCTCATAGTTTTGTTTCTTAAATTCCACAATTGAGTGAAATTATATGGTATTATCAACACATGCACCCATTTTCCATGGATATATCTCTAAGAATGCAATTGTTGAATCTGAGAGCAGGTACATAGGCAACTTTAGTAAATTGATGTTTTAACGGAAAGTACAGCATGTTCATTGATGAGAAAGAAATGACCAGAACCATATACTAGAATTTTAGATTTGACCTTGGAGTTTTTAGCACCATAGAAATAATAGATTAAGTTCTTGAATTTTTAATTAGTACTTTTGATTTTAAATGTATTTATTGATTATTTAATCGACTTATGTTTTTTATTCTACACACTTTTGATATAAATATGAAGAAAATAGATAAGATTGGCACATAATAGTTTTTGTCCTCTAAAAATTGTTTTTATTTTTATAAATCATGACATATAGGATAAATAATTTAGTAGTAGCATTAATATTTTTATGAAATTGCTGGATATATTTCCTTCATTGACTTGTCATCCTTTGCAGTCTTCCCACCTTTAAAATAAGACCCTGATACTCAATTAAGAAGGTGTGTTGATTCTGCTTAGATACGAAAGAAAAAAAAAAGACTCATGCTGGTGAAGGATGTAGAGAGGGCTTTGGATGATTAAAAACAAAACAAACAAAACTATCTATATCCATCAGTAAACCAGACTTTCATCACTTTCCATTTCTGAGCTTTCGAGAAAAGTGGAAATTCCTGAGAGGATGGAAACTTCAGGTAGAGAGGAGAGCTAAAGCAGATGGGCATGTAGCCTTCTCCTTTTGGATTCTGGAAGAAACACAATCACCGTGTTTCATACAGAATGGAGTGTGTTCTGTAGGCACTTAGGTCTCTTCCTGATATGGGAATGATACCATAGTCATATGTAAAAGGTGACTGAGAATTGAAAATGTGTGCATCTGCCATAGTGTTGCTTTGGTGTGAAGTGAGGTGATTCTGTAACAGTAACTATAAGGTCAACTGCTGACGCCAGGGGTGGGATGAGGAATATGCCTCATGGGTTTCAGAGAATCTGCACTATTATAAAAGAGGTGGGCCTAATCAACCTTAACAGAGCTGGGTTGGAAGGGCAAGGGGAAGAACCAAGCCCTGAGTGTGCCAAGATAACAGAAACCACAGTCGTGGATACTTCAAAAGCCAGGATACAAATTAACAAAAAGAGATCAAGTGTCATAAGTCCATGTTTAAGAACCACCCGAGATAGAGAAGTATCATCTATGAGCCAGGTCCCTTAACCTATCACTATAGAATATTTACATTTTGCCTGATATCCAAAAGTCAATTTTTAAAAAATATTTTGAGGGGAAATTTGTGTGGGGGGGAGGTAAGAAAATGTAAAGATTCTCAGTACAGAGTTTGAGCCTTAAGTTGAATGTAAGTTCAAATGAAATGAACACAAAATGAAATTGTTAAATTGTCCAGCCATCTAAATATCACTAGTTTGCCATTTCATTTATTCTAAGGAAAATCTCATATTTCTCTTCCTACCCTCTTCTTTCTCTCCCTCCCCTTTTCCTTTCCTTTTCTTCTCCTCTCTTTTATTTATTTGGACTATTTTGTTTATCTAGTTTATTATGATGATTTAGATATTTTTTCATTTATTTATTACTTTTGGGATAAGTAACTGTACTTATGATTTTAAGCAAAATGTAAGTTGAGCCTTCTAGTATAATTATATGGTATAGTCAAAATGCCCATTGTGAGAATGATTTAGAGGGCAGTAAATGACAACATAAAATGTGTACATCTTTTAAATAGGCAAAGAATCTTTAAATAGATGGCATGTGGGTTAATTGACTAATTAGTTAAGTAATTGCAAAGCTTCAGTGGAGTCAAAAATTCTGTGTCAAATAATTCCTCCACATTAAGTTTATAAGGCCTGCCTATAAACTTACACTGTTTAAAATTTTTATAGTCCAGTACACATCTAAGGAGGGCTTATAATGTCTGTGATCTTTAACAAGCAATCAGAAACATAAAAGACATACATTGTTTTTTATTATTTTTTTCATACTCCTGAAAGGAAGTTCACCCCATGTCAGCAGCTGCTCTTTTAGCCTTTCTCTGTTGGCAAGTTCTCTTTCAGGATTTCAGTCAGAACAAAGACAATTTTGGGGCGCCTGGATGGCTCAGTAGATTACTTAATCTGGCTTTGGTCAGGTCATGATCTCAGGGTCCTGAGATCAAGCCCCATGTCCTGCTCTCCACTAGGCTGGGAGTGTGCTTGTTCCTCTGCCCCTCCCCCCCTGTTCTCTCTCTCTCTCTCAAATAAATAAAATCTTCAAAAAAAAAAAGAACAATTTCAACCCTCATAAGAGCCACTTACTCCTTTTCTCCCCAACATTTTATTATGAACAATATCAACTATACAGCAAAGTTGAAATAATGATATAATGATCACCCACATACCCACTACCTATGTATCAACATGCTTACTTTATCACACATCTGTCCTTCTCTCTACTATCCATCATTCCATCAGGTAATTTTTCATATTTCAAAGTAAGTAATGAAAGATGAAATTTCTGAATTATGTACACCACATGCCATAATTAAGTCAATTCTATGCTATGCCCACTTATTCAGACTTTCAAATATTCATGAATTATAGAATACACATGCTCTGACCTACTACTAATCTATACCCAGAAAAATAAAAGATATGAAATGTTGAATCAAAAGGAAACACCTCTCCATAATATAAATCATGTTCTCACTTGGCCAATACTTCTTTTGTAACTATATTGTACTTCTAATTTTCAAATAACTCTGGCTTATATATGCATCATAAGTAACTGCACAGAGTCTTTGCCACCATTTTATGGCTTGGGTCAGACATGCCCAAGCCATAAAGGCAGAAAGTGAAAGTTTATCTTCTGATTTTACGTTCTGTGTTCTGTCATTCTACTCCAGAGTCACCGCAGTTTTTCTGTTGTAGATTAAAAATAAAATTCAATAATTGAAATATTTATTTCCCACTTCATCATATATAAAAGCCCATCTCTTTCATTCCTTATTGAAATTTTGTCACTTTGTTCACATTAATACCATAAACATCTTAGGTTTATCAGAAAATGCTTGAAACTTCCCATGCAAAAGTTACTTTAAGTATTCTATAAAGTGGTTTCATTAGTGAGCACATTGCTTGGAATTTATCAGGTATTCTCTGTCAAGCATTTTTTTTTAATCACTCGTTTTCTGCAGAACATGCTGTTTTTTGATGTAGTACACAGGCTGTCTCATGTGTAAAGTTAAAGGAAGACATTTTTAAAGAACGTGAGCAGAGTGTAGAAAGCCAGCATTTTTTCAGTGTTAAGTAGAATGTGCTAGAGTTAGAGAAAATCTCCTCATACAGTCCAGAAGCTTCTCTGCCACTGAGTAACTCAAATGCCCAAACGTAACATAGGAAATAACAAAGCTGCTAGCAGTTTTCCTGTACCTGCTAGGGAGGCAAACCATGACCTGTCTTCCAGAAATTACCACTTTGTAAAGGACTATTTTCGGCAGCCTCCCAGAAGGAAAAAAAAAAAAAAAAAACTTCCCCCTGAAATATATTTCTTTGGAAATTTGATGGAGGAAATTGAAAATAATTCCAACAAATGCAAGAGTTTCTCTAGGCCACATAGCACGGGCTGAGTGGGGTCTCAAACGAATGCACAGAGGTTATATGCATATGTAATTTTAATGGAAAGACCAAGTTGTTTTTTTTTTTTTAAATAGGATGTGCAGTATTTTAAATCCCTGTTAAAGGTGTATAAATGTTGTGATTTTATCCCATCCTTGCTTTCACTTGATGTTATTATACTTTTTAAAATTTACCAATCTAGGGGCGCTTGGGTGGCACAGTGGTTAAGCGTCTGCCTTCGGCTCAGGGCATGATCCCGGCATTATGGGATCGAGCCCCACATCAGGTTCCTCCGCTATGAGCCTGCTTCTTCCTCTCCCAGTCCCCCTGCTTGTGTTCCCTCTTTCACTGGCTGTCTCTATCTCTGTCAAATAAATAAAAAAAATCTTAAAAAATATAAAATAAAATTTGCCAGTCTCATGATGGATATGACATAGTTTCTGTCTGGAGCAATATTTTATGTTTCCCTGCTATATGTGCATAAACATTTATCTTTTTTGACATACAGGCATCTTTATTTTTGTATCTTTTTATCCACTGCCATAATAAACTCATATATACTACGAACTGTTAGCAATAATGCTTCATGTGTATGTTGTGATATAGAAGTAGTTGAGTGGAATGGTTAAGAACCAGTACTCAGCAGTCAAATTACAGAATCATGCCTCTCTTGCTTACTACTACAATGAATTTGGGGAAGGAATTCACTTTCTGTGACTCATTTACCTAATCTTTAAAGTGGACATGTGAATATACAAATCATAGATTTACTGTGAGGATTAAAGGTGTTATTATATAAAAAATACTGAGACAAATATGCTTAATTAAAAAAATAGAGACAAGTGTTCAGGACATAGTAAGCACTATATGAAAGTTGACAAGGAACACAGTATTTTATTAACATCTCATTCTCTGAATATCCCAATGAAATAATTAAAAAAGAAAAAAAAACTCAGAAGAGCTAAATAAAAGACATTTGGGTGACCTTCTCCAAATACTTCCATTGCCAAAGCCTAGAAATAGATTGTCACTTTTCAGATGGCTTAGGTGCCAATTTCACATCAACTCCTTATACAATCAATTATATATTAATCAGACATTAACTGGCAAAAAGAAAAGACAACCATCGTGTGTTAATATTGCTCTCTGTTCCTTACCAGTATTTCATGATGTTAAAAACCATATTTAGAAACCAGTTCATTTGTGAATTGAGTTCATTGTTCAAAAGTTAGCAGCTGGGGTTCTTTCTTTCTTTCTTTTTCTCTTTCTTTCTTTCTTTCTTTCTTCTTTCTTTCTTTCTTTTCTTTCTTTATTTTCTTTCAAGACTTATTTATGTATTTGAGACAGAAAGAGAGAAAGCATGCACTGGGGGAGGGAGGGGCAGAGGGAGAGGNTGTTAGCAGCTGGGGTTCTTTCTTTCTTTCTTTTTCTTTCTTTCTTTCTTTCTTTCTTTCTTTCTTTCTTTCTTCTTTCTTTCTTTCTTTCTTTTTTATTTTCTTTTAAGACTTATTTATGTATTTGAGACAGAAAGAGAGAAAGCATGCACTGGGGGAGGGAGGGGCAGAGGGAGAGGAGAGAGAGAATCTCAAGTAGACTCCCCCTGAGCATGGAGCCCATACAGGGCTGCATCTCATAACCCTGAGATCATGACCTGAGCTAAAATCAAGTGTCAGGTGCTTAACCAACTGAGCCACCCAGGTACCCCAGCAGCTGGGATTTTCTAAGTTAAAGAAAAACTTCCTCCAGGGCTTTAAAAAACATAATTTTATTTCTTAAACACGTTTTAAAATTGGAGAATAGTAAGCTCAAACACAATGAATTTAATAAAGAAGACATTGATCTTGAACGATAAATGCAATTGTTTAATTTTTTAAAGAGATGTCTATTTGAAGATATTTATGTATTAATTGTTATATCTTTATAGAATAGATTTTATTCCCACACTCACAGACTTCAATTGCCAATTTTAATTAGGACCATTTGTAAATTGGCTGATGTCTATATATAGACTTTACTTTTTCTACTCACCCATTTAAGTGTTTTTGTTTTTGTTTTTGTTTTGTTTTTTTCAAACAGAGTGTTTTAGAAAGAAAGGAATTTTATTATTTCTTATGTTCTCTTATTGATTTATGATTGAGCACAACCAGTAAATACTGATTATTAGGGTTCTCATCAATGGATGGTTCATTCCAATCTCTAAGATAATTGTGATGGTTAATTTTATGTGTCCATTTGGCTAGGCCATGGGCTGCCCAGATATTTAGTCAAACATAATTTTGGGTGTTTCTGTGAGAGTAATTTTAGATGAGATTAACATTTAAATTGATGGATTTAACTAAAGCATATTGCCCTCCATGATGTGGCCAGGGCTCATCCAATCAGTTGAGTCCTTGAATAGAACAAGAAGACTGGCCTTCCCCAAGCAAGAAAGAATTTCTCTAGCACACTGCCTTTGGACTTCATCTGCAACATTAATTCTCCCTGGTAATATGGCGGATGCCCTTGTAATTCAGACTGGAGCTCTGGCTGTCCTGGGTCTCCAGTCGGCTGGCCTTTGGACTAAAACTACAGCATCAGCTTTCCCATCTTCCCTACAGATTTTGGACTTGCCACCCTCCAGAATCATGAGCCAATTCCTTACAATAATAAGTCCTTCTGTCCTTCCTTCCTTCCTTCCTTCCTTCATATATATATACACACATATATACACACCCTATTGATTCTCTTTCTNTGTCCTTCCTTCCTCTTCCGTCCTTCCTTCCTTCCTTCCTTCCTTCATATATATATACACACATATATACACACCCTATTGATTCTCTTTCTCTGAAGAATCCTGGATAATAAAATTATTATAAAAATAATATATACTCAAGACCATTATGCTAAGATAATAAAATTACTATAAAAATAATATATTCTCAAGACCATTATGCTAGGACGAATAAACTTTTCATATGTCTTGCTCCCAAGGCCAGGGAAACAAGTAAATTGCCATTCACACACATACACACACACACACACACACACACACATTATAACATAGTAACATAGATTTATTCACTCTGATTCATCATAGTATAAGCTCCAATCTAATTGTTATGTAAATACTTGTAACTTCTTAATTCAGGGCAACGATGTAGTCCTGGAGTCAATCATTTATTTCCATCTAAAAAAATAACAGATCATTATGGCATAACATCCAAAAGAATAATCAAAGGTTTTATTACCCATGCTGTTTACATATTTGAAATTGTTGCTTTCTGGGATTTTTATTTTGAAAGACAATAAAATGTCTTAAGCAACTTCCAATAAAATATGATAGATTCAAGGCATGCTTACTCAACTCCTACACTTGAAATCTTTCAAAATGATCAAAACAATGCAACAAGGAAAAACATTCCATTTGTATTTACTGAATGGAGGCACTCTCTTGAGTAAAGTCTTATTTTTTTAAATAGTAACTTAAGAGACTTCTTTATTTTTTTTTAAATAGTAATTCAAGAGAACTGTTTTAAAAATAGTATGACTAAGGTTTGTGAGGTTGTGACTTTTTTCTGTCGTGTTCTTGTTCCTCACCACAGAGTGATATTGTAGACATAACCCAAGGATTCTATTCATCCCAAGACATAAGACTCCTAAAAGAATGGTTTGCTGGAAGTGAGGCATTGAGAAGAATACAGAAGGTGAAAGATGCCTTTATTTTAAGGCACTACCCAGGATCACCTGGATTTGATTTTAAAACTTTCTACTCACCAAAACAACAACAACAAAAAAAACAACCTGTGAGTGGAGAGGCATAAAAATGAGTCCCACTGAACTTTTGTCCTGCTTATCTGTTTACTTTCAAGAGGAGACCAAATCTGAATCAGAAGACTTAGAATACTAGGTGCTCACTTTTTCACTTTCAAGTAGTGGATCAGTGACCTATGTTCATTTCTAGTCAATTATTGGACAAACATACAAACAAACAAATACAATTAAAACAAAAAGACAAATTGAAATGCCCCAACTCAAATCTGAATAAGTTGGTAGCTTTGAATAGACACTCAGAAACATTAGAATAGCGTTAAAAGAGAGAATTATTTAGTATTATAGATGATTTGGTGTGCCTGGGTGGTGCAGTTGGTTAAGCCTCTCACTCTTGGTTTCTGCTCAGGTAGTGATCTCAGGGTCATGAAATCAAGTCACACATCAGGCTGTACACTCAGCATGTAGTCTGCTTGAAACTCTCTCTCCCTCTGTCCCTCCCCCACCATGTGTTCTCTCTCTCAAATAAAGTAAGTCTTCAAAAAACTAAAAATAAAGTTATAGATGATTTATGAATTTCAGGCTATAGACATATAAGAATATTTTGGTCAAACATTTTTTAAACAATCTAAAATAAATTAGTGAAAAAAGAACTCTTTTTACAATTAACTTAAACAGAAGAGGCAACAAGAGGTTAAAAAGTTAGAAGAAGATAGAAAAAATGCACATTGTCCTGGCAGTTATCCACAAATAGAAATAGTAATAAAATCATTACATAAATTTAGAAATATTGGAATTAGAATACAGACTACTAAAATCAGTGATTTGTATTAAGATATTGGAGAAATAGAACACAGAAAGAGAAGAGAATAAAAGTCATTCAGAGAAAATTAATGACAAAGTAGAGAGTAGAGATAATAATAGCTAAAACCTGCATTTTTTGGACCTGTTCTAAGCACCTTACATATATTAACTTAATTATCACAAAAATTTTCTGATGAAAATTATATTATTATTTCCATATTACAGTGGATAAACTCAGTGGATGAACTGAGGCTGAGAGAGATTAAATTATTCTGTGTTCACACAGCAACTAAATTATGGAGCTGCCATTGAAACCTAATCAGGCTTTCATCAGAGTGCATATCTTAACCCTTATGCTAACTACATCTCCTGAGGCAGCATAGAGATGTCCAAAGAAATGCAACACACCCATAATAGTGATTCTGAAACAGAAAATAAAGAGAAAAAACAATTGAAAGATATTGAATAAAGTTATCAAATTAATTGCTTCTGAGTAGGTACATTACACACCAGAAAAAAATCATAAAGAGGGAATTATGCTGAGATATATCTTAACAAAGTTAATGAGAAAGTTGAACTAAGAAGTACCCAGACAAGAAATGCAAGGCACCAGCCAGGTATAATGTCATTCTGAACTTAACCTTTTCCATACTAATACTTATTTCCAGAATACTTAGTAGATTAAATATAGAATTGAATAGGGGGAAGGAAAAAGTTTGAGTTGAGTTTTTATGAATTTTTATCTATATACACATACATAGGTAGAACAAAGACATTTTCAGTCTAACAAGAGCTTGTTCTCTGAGGAAAGGGGAGATTTAGAAAAAAAATCACCAAATGACAAAATTCAACTAAACAGGCACAGAAATCACCATTTATATACATATATAAATATTGTATATATTTTAAATTTATATGTATATATAATATATATTTACATAAAATATATTTATAAAATATATGTTATATATTTTATATTTTTATATATTTATATATAAAATCACTATAAATAACTGTTACTATAAATTAAAAATTTAGAGCAAAGGAAATGGGAAGCCAACAGAGAATAAAAACAAATATTGAAAACTAAATGTACTTTAGTAATATCTCTGGAACTTCATATTTCAAAATATAAAGTTTTTCTTTAATCCGCAAAACTTATATTCTACAAAGATAGTAATATGATAGATTAAAATAGAAAATTTTGATGCACTGACTCATAAAATAGGATACCAATTTTGGGGGGTAGGTAGATAGGTATATTAAATTACTGGAGTGTTAAAATAAACTGTTAAGTTTCAATCATTTCTGAAAAACAGAATTTGAAGATGGAAGATCCTCTAGTAAATGTATTTGTACTCTTTGTAGTTTTTATATAAATAATATGTGCTATTTAATAAATTAATAAAAAAAATAGGAATCAGACAATTTAGGTTCAAATCTTGTGGGCCTTAAGTAATTTACTCAATTTTTCTAAGTCATTGAGTCCTCATATGAAAAATAGTGATAATGAAAGTACATACCGCAAAGTACAACACAACACAGACACATATTTGAGTATTATACTAAATAATGCACGTAAATAATTTAACATGGTGACTGGTACATAATGATCACACAGAGTAGTAGTTATTATGATGATGTCTGTTTGTTTTTCATTTTACTTCAATTGTATTTTTATAAATTTAGGGTAAATATAAGGCAAGAAACAATTTTAAGGCCCTGATTGTGTAAATCTGTCTCTTTTCCATTGTGTTTCAGAGCTAGAACTTTAAGTTGACTCCTGGGGGTGTGCACCATGATCTCTGAAATTATACCTCATGACTCAGGAGAAAAGGTGAGAGTTGTTCCATGTGAGGCTCTAAATAAAAACACAATGTACAAGCTGATCTAACACCTTCTATTCAATCCTAGTTGATACTGGAGCTGCAATGGACAGTAAGAAATTCAATATTAGCATTGCTTTATCCTGGCCAAGTTCATTTGGCATTCCTGTCCAACATTTTACATCCTAACTCCATCCCTTTAGTGAATTCATCTGTGGTTCTCCCACTACTTTCAATAGACTTGAATTCTGAAAATGACTCAGCTGATTTCTTAAACTCTGTATCCTCTCACTATGTGTTTTGGAAAATACTTAATACCTTCCCTTTTCCTTAGACGTTTATATTTGCTTACCAAAGAAGTGATTTTTGTGGTAGTTATTTAAAACTCTAAAGGAGTCTTTATGGAGTCTCCTAGTAGTACTTTACCTATTTTTTTCCCTAGTAATACTTTAAATTAAATGAAACATATTTTGACAAAATAGATACAATTTAAACTGTTAAAGTTTAGATTTAATTCATAAATTGAAGTTTCTTCAAAAGTTGAGGTAGAGATTAATATCCTGGAATTCATTGTGCTTAATATACCTCTGGTCTCTTAATTATTGCTGTTTACTCCTAGAAATCTTGCACTGTTTATTCTTTTAGGGTGTAAGTGTGAGACTTTGCAAGGACATTGCCTTTCACTATCAGTTGACTCATTTGTTATTCCCTCATTGTGACTGGAAATGCTACAATACAGTTATGTTTTTTGTTTTTACTTTTTCAACTTAAAAAGTGACATAAACCTTTGAAAGGAAATCTTATGTTTTAAAATGGAGAAAAGTTTTTTTCTCTTCTTTTTGCACACATTTTAGAACATATTTTAGCTGTATTCATTTATATAATCTCAAACCTGAGCCGCAATTTGAGGAGTATGGCACCTACACAACTCTTAAAATAATTGCTAGGAGAATACAAATGTCTTATTAGAAACATGGAATGCCTGTGCTGTAGAAACCTCTACTTTTTTTTTTTAAATTCTACTAGCCAAGGTATAGCGCATCATTAGTTTTTGGTATAATGTTCAATGATTCATTAGTTGAATATAACTTTACTTCTATATGTGTCAACATCTGCTTATTTTGAATATAAAATATATTTGAATGAATAATCTAGGATTTAGAAGTGTACTGACCTTCCAGGTAAGCATTTTTATTGCTAGATGGGAAAAAGGTCTTTAAATATTTTTGCATATTAATAATATACTTTCAAAGCTGTGTTTAAATATATTGAAGAATGTGCAATCACAATTAAAAAAATTAAAAAGTAAGTCTTCTTGAAGCAAATTCATTGCAACTACTGAAATATTTTAGACAGGTGTTTAGAGTAGGTGATAACTTTCTCACTTTTCAACTTTGTTCTTCTAAAGAGACTAAACCCTGAGTTATTTACTTATAATGTGGTGTCATAGTAACCTAAAATAATTCAACTAAAAATTAAGATAATTCACTCTTTTCTCATTACATTGTTTATTGTGATGGTGACTTTTTTTCTCTTTCTTTCCCCAACTAAGGGATCATCCGTACATCATATTTTGCTTACAAAACCCTCTTTCCATAGGAGTCAAGCCAATTCTAAGTTATAATGTTCCTTATCACACAGAACTCAATAGCTAAATATGTCATCCTGTTGTGACAGATGATGAACCATATACCTAATATAACTTTAATTTCCTCTATCTCTGCTTCTGATTTAACTATACTTAATGTTTCTATTAAAGTAATGTGCATATACTGGAATGTATACAGGAATTCGGGATATGCACACAATCACGGACTAGGAGACAATCATAATAAAGCAGTATTGTAGGGGATAATGGATTTTCACTTATTTGAAAAATCAAAAGGATGAGATTATTTGTAGATGAAAAGTCGTTTGTATGTAGCAACTCAGAAAAAGGGTAATTGTGATTGAAATTAATAGCTTTACCTAAATATCACTACAACTCACCAGTGGAACACAGTTTTTTTTTTAAGATTTTTTTTTTTTTATTTATTCGACAGAGATAGAGACAGCCAGCGAGAGAGGGAACACAAGCAGGAGGAGTAGGAGAGGAAGAAGCAGGCTCATAGCAGAGGAGCCTGATGTGGGGCTTGATCCCATAATGCCAGGATCACGCCCTGAGCTGAAGGCAGACGCTTAACCGGTGTGCCACCCAGGTGCCCTGGAACTCAGTTTTAAGATAGATAGGTACAGAGCTGTCTGAGACTGCCTCCTATTCTAACTCCCTGTTTGTTCTGGTTCTTGTCTATCCTTCTTACTTACTGATTCATTATGATAACCTTAACCCTTCTTAATTCTCTAAGCTACAATCTTTAACCTTTCTTATTTGGGTTTGCCTAAGATGGATTCATGTCCTTGGAAAATGGATATTTTTGTGTGAAATTGGGCTTTCAGGCATGCATTTCTTGGCAAAGTAGCGTTAGTGAATCTAAAGGTATTGCTAAATATTTGTCATAATTCCATAGACACACCAACAAGTCCAGGGTTTACAAGTCTAGAATTTGTTAGCTAATTCAGTTGGAATCTAATTTGATACTGATAGTAAGAGCTCTGCATTCATCTCACAAATATTTATTTATTCTTACCTTTAATTCTGATACATTTTTGTTTCCTGAACATCCTCCCACCCATCTCTCTCTGTCTCTGTCTCTGTCTCTGTCTCTGTCTCTCTCACACACACACACACACACACACACACACACACACACACACACACTGTGTGTGTCCACTCCTTGGACCATTTTTGACTTTGACCATACAGATCATTCTAACACTAAGTAAATTTACGTATCAAATGAATCCATCTAGTCTGTTACATCTGTTGGAATTATTATTTTTTTTTATTTTTGTTTTTATTATTTTTTATTTTTTTATTTTTTAATCATTATTATTTTTTTTTCTTTGTTCTTCTTTGGTAGTGAAGCCATTATAACAATTTAGTGATCGTGTGCCTATCAGTCTCTACTACTGGATCTAATCTCCTTAACAGAATAGACTATGGTGCTTTCTTTACCATACCATTCTCGATAACATATATCTTACATATAGAAAATGTTTAATACTTGGGATGGATATAATTGAGTTATATTTTAACTTTTTTTGATAAGTGGCTTAGTTTCTGTAAAAATGTTTATTCCCTAATATTTGAGGTATTTTTGAATTTACAGAAAAACTGAAAGAAGGGTATAACCTAAGTTCAAGAAAAGTTAAGATTTTGCAGCTCTATTAGGTTTTGACTGATAGAACGATACACAAGATTTTGCTGAAGGACTATTGGATCTTGTGAGATGAACACACATCTCATGTTAGTAAAAGATGCATCTTATGTAAGACCATAGGCTTACATAGGCTGAGGGAATTAAGATGGTGGAGGAGTAGGGGACCCCGTTTTCCGCCAGTCCCCTGAGTCGAGCTGGATAGGTACCAGACCAGCCTGAACATCCACAGAACCAGCCTGAAACACAGGAAGATACATCTGGATCTCTACAAATGAACATCTCCAGCACTGAGTATTGAGGTACGAAGTGGAGAACTGTGAAACCGCACAGAGATATCGGAAGATAAACGGAAGGGGGTGGGAGCCACCACGTTTGGGCGCTGGGAAGCGGTAGCCACCTGCACGGGGAGCGGGCGGACTCTCGGACTAGCACCCCCAAGAGAGCAGACTGAGACCGTGAGCCAGGAGCGTGCACCCCACCAGGCATCTCACGGAACTCCGGAACTCCACTGTGCTCACTGGATCCAGACTGAGACAGGAAGCTCCGGGAATCTGCGAGGGGCGGCTGGCGGCGTTAGAAACACAAAGGACAGAGACGCGTGTCGGCCCTGGAAGTAAGGGATGGGACGCCAGGTGTGGGGCGCACATCCAGGGATGCTGCATGGTCGAGCAGCACCAACAGTAACAGAGGTAAAGTGGCCAGAACATCAGTGGAGAACGGGCCGCAATCCCTCCGTTCTGTGACAGAGGCTGAAATTTGGCCACTGCTGCTCTGACTCTCAGAAAAGGCACAGCAGACCACGAGGGAAAGCCACCAGAGAACAAAAGCCCAGATATACCGGCTCACAGGGTGCCCATCCCCATACCCCCTCGCAGGGGACACAGAGACTCTACACAAACAGGGTTTCCTGAGTATCGGCGCAGCAGGCCCCTCCCCCAGAAGGCAGGCTGAAAAATCAAGAAGTCCATAACCCGGGACCCTGGTGGCGCAGACATAGAGCGCCTGTCTTCGGCTTAGGGTGTGATCCCGGTGTTCCGGAAAGGAGTCCCTCATTGGGCTCCTCTGCTGGGAGCCTGCTTCTTCCACTCCCACTCCCTGCTTGTGTTCCCTCTCTCACTGGTTGGCTCTCTGCCACATAAATAAATAAATAAAATCTTTAAAGAAGAAGCCCACATCCCTAAGATCCCTATAAAACAAGGGGCACGGCCTGGGACCAAGTCAATAATTTCGGCTCTGGGCAACCCCGCAACCTCTCCTCATCAGAATGACAAGAAGGAAAACCCCCCCTCCCCAGAAAAAAAAGACAGTGAGTCTGTGGCCTCTGCCACAGAAATAATGGATATGGATGTAACCAAATTATCAGAAATGGAATTCAGAGAAACAATGGTCAAAATGATGAGTAGACTTGAAAAAGTATTAACGAAAATGTTACTGAGAATATAGAATCCCTAAGGAAGGAAATGAGAGCGAATCTGACAGAAATTAAAAATTCTATGAGCCAAATGCAGGCAAAACTAGAGGCTCTGACGGCCAGGGTCACTGAAGCAGAGGAACGTATTAGCAAATTGGGGGATGGGTTAGTAGAGGAAAAAATGAAATTAGAAGCTGGACTTAAAAAAATCCACGCCAACAAATGTAGGTTACGGGAGATTACTGACTCAATGAAATGATCCAATGTCAGAATCATTGGCATCCCCGAGGG
>NC_048218.1:48295617-48296284 GCF_002007445.2 Ailuropoda melanoleuca | reverse complement strand
ATGACAAACCTACGCCACGTCATGTCATAGTGCAATTCACAAATATTAGATCCAAGGATACAGTGTTGAAAGCATCCAGGGCACAGAAATTTCTCACGTACCAAGGCAAAGGTATCAGAATTACATCAGACCTGTCTACGGAGACCTGGAATGAGAGAGAGAGTTGGGGGGGGCATTTTTAAAGCTCTTTCAGAGAAAAACATGCAGCCAAGGATCCTTTATCCAGCAAGGCTGTCATTCAGAATTGATGGAGAAATAAAGACGTCGCAGAATCGCCAGTCATTAACCAATTTCGTAACCATGAAACCAGCCCTATAGGAGATATTAAGGGGGGTTCTATAAAGGTAAAAAGGCGCAAGAGTAATACAGATCAGAAAGTCACAACTGATACAAAGACTTTACTCACAACATGGCATCATTAAAATTCTATCTCTCAGTTCTCAGTGTCAATGTAAATGGTTTAAACCCTCCCATAAATCACCACAGGGTTGCAGATTGGATAAAAAGACATGACCCATCCATTTGCTGTCTACAAGAGACTCATTTTGAACCCAAAGATGCATTTAGACTGAGAGTAAGGGATGGAGTACAATCTTTCACGCAAATGGACCTCAAAAAAAAGCTGGGGTAGCAATTCTCATATCAGATAGATTGAATTTTAAACTAA
>NC_048218.1:48295394-48295549 GCF_002007445.2 Ailuropoda melanoleuca | reverse complement strand
TTCAACAAGTGGATATGACAATTATAAATATATATGACCCCAACAGGGGAGAAGCAAGATACACAAGGCAACTCTTAACCAGAATAAAGAGACATATAGATAAAAACATATTAATAGTAGGGGACCTCAACACCCCACTATCAGAAATAGACAGA
>NC_048218.1:48276250-48295294 GCF_002007445.2 Ailuropoda melanoleuca | reverse complement strand
AATAATGCTTTCCAAATTATAAAATATATTTTGTGTCAGTTGAGAATCGTGTGCAAAGATAAGGATTCTTTCTTTCTTTCTTTCTTTCTTTNATAAAATATATTTTGTGTCAGTTGAGAATCGTGTGCAAAGATAAGGATTCTTTATTTATTTATTTATTTATTTATTTATTTATTTATTTTTTTAAAGATTTTATTTATTTATTCGACAGAGATAGAGACAGCCAGAGACAGAGGGAACACAAGCAGGGGGAGTGGGAGAGGAAGAAGCAGGCTCACAGCAGAGGAGCCTGACGTGGGGCTCGATCCCATAACCCCGGGATCACGCCCTGAGCCGAAGGCAGACGCTTAACCGCTGTGCCACCCAGGCGCCCCAAGGATTCTTTTTTTAAAAGATTTTTTTTTTTTTAAAGATTTTTTTGTTTTTGTTTTTTTTTGACAGAGATAGAGACAGCCAGGGAGAGAGGGAACACAAGCAGCGGAGTGGAAGAGGAAGAAACAGGCTCCCAGCGGAGGAGGCTGATATGGGGCTTGATCCCGGAACACCGAGATCACACCCTGCTGAAGGCAGACACTTAATGACTGCGCTACCCAGGCGCCCCAAAGATAAGGATGCTTAAAGCACTATTATGATATTTTCAAGATGAGAAGAGATGAGAGAGGGAGAGACATACTGAAATTTCAGGTATCAGTTCCCAGCTAAAAGACTCCTTAATAGATATACTTTAAGACAGAAATGGAATACAGATGGAAAAAAATACAGTGGCAAATGTAAAACAAAAGAAACAACAAACAAAAGCCCTGGTAAGCCTGTGGATAAAGCTAAACAATATTTAATGAAAAGTATAATGATTAATATTACTAAATTATGAGATAAAAATTTTAGGTATACTAAAATACTGGACAATATCTATAAAATGGGACTGATCAGAGTTAAATAATAACAGATTTTTTTTATATTGTACAGAAGATAATAGTCATATTGATAAATTTTAATGTTAAAAGAAGACAAAATTTTTAGTAAATCAGTTGAAAACTTAAAATGAATATATAACTGATTCTATTTTAAGATTAATGTAATTAAAATAAAACTTAATTTTACAAAATGGGAAAAAAAAACATACAGAAACAAGTGAACATTAAAATATCAGAACAAGCTGGTGGAGATAAATCTAAATATTTAAGTAATAATAATAAATATAAATATATTAATTCTTCCAATAAAAGACATTGTCAAATTGAATTTAAAAAGACAGTGAGAAAAGTGAGGCTCAAAGTATGTAAGTCTTAGATCATTTATATATTTGTTCTTCACTAGGTAGGAAGAAACTAATTCCTACATATTTATATTTCTTTTAATTGAATCTTAGTTTTATTTGTAGACACGTGAGTTACCCACCCAAATAAATATTAAATTCTTAAGAATAAAAAAATTAAAAATACAAATTAAAAAAAACAGTGAACGGTCTTGTGTTTCAAAGAGAAAAACAACATTAAGATTGCTAAAGATTGGCGATGAAAGAACAAAGATAAACTGAGGAAACTAAACAAAAGGAAAATACTTTGTATATATTATGTTATGAAAATATTATGAAAGAATGTATATAAAAATATCATTATTAGACATAAAGTGTCATGTCATGTTATGATAAATTTACAATTAACTAGGAAGACAATAATTCTAAATATGTTTAGCCTGATATCTATGTAGAAAATTTTGACAGAATTATGAGAAAAATTGACAAGTCCATAACTGTAGTCACAGCTATAAAAACACCTATCTTTTGGGGCGCCTGGGTGGCCTAGTCTTAAGCGTCTGCCTTTGGCTCAGGGCGTGGTCCCGGAGTCCTTGGATTGAGCCCCGCATTGGGCTCCTCGACTGGGAGCCTGCTTCTTCCTCTCCCATACCCCTGCTTTTGTTCCCTCTCTCACTGGCTGTCTCTCTCTCTCTGTCAAATAAATAAATAAAAATCTTAAAAAAAAACCTATCTTTTTATTGATAAGAATAGAGCACTGCACTAAAAATATGGATGTCACCTGTTCAATCTCAAGTTTTTAGAATTATTTATTGAAAAGGAATTGTGTAGTAGGCAATTTTTTTCACAAATTTCATTAAATCAATATCAGTTTAATTTATCTAACCACAGTTCAATTATGTTAAAATCAAATACCAAAAATATGCATTAATTAATGTTTTCAAATTAAAACAATTCTAATCAACAAAAAGTTGAAAAAGAATCATAACTAAGCTCTGCAGTACTACAGAATAAGAAATAATGATGATGCAATTTATCACATTTATAAATTCACCTGAAACAGTGTATTGGTTGGAATTTGTTCTTGGCAACAAGAAAGGTTGAACATTAATGAACTAAAAATCTCGCTTAGAGTGTGAGTAGGCAAAATCAAAGTAACAATAAAGATGAGAAAGGATATTTCAAAAGAAAAATAGGAAAGATTTGCAAAACTAAATACCATTTTGAAAAGTCTAATGAAATCGTAAAATCTGATAAGATTACCTTTAAAAAGATCCTTACTGATACGTGGAATTTAAGAAACAAGGCAGAGGATCATAGGGGAAGAGAGGGAAAAAACGAAACAAGATGAAACCAGAGAGGGAGACAAACCATAAGAGACTCTTAATCTCAGGAAACTGAGGGTTGCTGGAGGGGAGGGGGGTGAGAGGATGGGGTGGTTGGGTGATGGACATTGGGGAGGGTATGTGTTGTGGTGAGCTCTGTCTATTCTGTAAGACTGATGAATCACAGACCTGTAGCCTTGAAAAAAATAATACATTATATGTTAATAATAAAAAAGATCAGAGATAAAGAAGTTAACATTTGAATGTGGCAATAATTACAGAAATATTCAAAATGAAAAAAATATATATGTGAATGCTTAGACAGTTTTATTCCATTAAATTTAAAATCTTAGACAACATGCAAAACTACTTATTAAAATATAACTTGCCTCAAGTTACAGAGAAGTAGAAATCCTGACTAGATTATAACCATTAAAGTCATTAAAGCCACATTTGAGATTTTTCAAACAACAAACAAAAACAAACAAATGAACAAACAAACATAGCTACATATACTTATGTGAGCAAGTTCTTAGAAACATTGGAGTGCTCATTTAGGTCAAAATGAAATTACTGATTAAAGAACAGCCATTCCTTCCATCTATTTTACTATATTAGTATATGATTGATGACAAGTTATATATACCAGCTAATCTCACTTTTGTGTTTGGACACAATAATTCTAAACAAAACATTCACAAACTAAATGCATGCACAACACACATACTCCTATTTGGAGTCTCCAACTATTAAAATACAAAAGAAAAATCTTATAAAACTCCAGATAAATGGGAGTTTTTTAAAGTTAGATAAAGTTAATGTATAAAAAATTACAAACATTCCTGAGTAAAATCACAGAAGAGCTACATGGAGATCTTATGCTTATATGCTTATGGTTTAAAGAGCCAATATAATTAAAATGTCAATTTCCTCCACAGTTCTATAGATTTAATAAAAGTCCACTAAAAATTCTGGTAGTTGTTTTGTTTTTTTTTTTCCCCTCGAAATGGGTAAGATGATTAAAAATAATCTGGATAGGCAAAGGACCGACAGTAGTCAAAATAATCCTGAAAAGAAAAGAACAGAATTGGAAATTCACCTTAATGTCAAGATTTACTTTAAGGATAAAAATATCAAGACAGCATTGTATTGTCAAAAGGATAGATTTATCAATATACCAATATCAGAAGTACAGAAATGTGCCACATACATACAATAATTTTTAATTTTTCCAGAAAACCATGATAGAACAACTGAGTATCTCTATTGGGGGGAAAAAACTCACCTCTGACCTCACTCCAAATCTCAAAATTTATGCTGAATGAAAATAGCCAAACAAAGCATACCTATTGTATGATTCCATTTAAATGATATTATAGAATAGCCAAACTAATCTAATTAGAAATTGGATCCATGGGGCGCCTGGGTGGCTCCAGCCATTAAGCGTCTGCCTTCAGCTCAGGTTATGATCCCAGGGTCCTGGGATGGTGCCTCATTGGGCTTCCTGCTGGCGGGACGCCTGCTTCCCCCTCTCACACTCCCCTTGCTTGTGTTCCCTCTCTCGCTGTCTCTCTCTGTCAAATAAATAAATAAACATTTTAAGAAAAGAAATTAGATCCACTCTTTCTTCTGGTAGGNAAGAAAAGAAATTAGATCCACTCTTTCTTCTGGTAGGAGATTGACTAGAAATTGGAAGAATAGATGTTACTGGGTGATAGAAATTGTCAGTGTCTTGATAGGACTATGTGTTACATACATGTATGCTATGAGTATATACATTTATCAAAAATGATTAAATAGGATGCTTACTATTTGAATGTTTTAGTGTATATTAAATATACATTTTATGTAGAGTTCATGCCTCAATTAAAAAATAATGAGATTTCATTGACCAAGAATGGAATAATTTAAGCAATAAGAATAATAATCAACTCAGCTAATTAAAACATTGCATATAAAACATACACATTTAGGATTAATACTACTCAAAAAAAATCACTTCTCCTCAAAAAAAAAATATATATCACTTTCACTGCTCACAATTGGAGGCTAAGTGGAAAACCTGATTCTTACTCTGAAAATTGTCAGTGGAAAAAATGATTAAGCTTTTTATTTTCTTTCCTATCAAAATTATATTTCAGAGTAACCAAATACATGGTATTAAACAATAACCGTTTTGCAACTTCCATTGCCATCTTTAAACTCCCTGACCATCCTTCACATCAGGAATATTGGGACATTCAGACATTATGTGCCTCCAAATGTGATGTAATATGAAGTACTTATCACAAGTTGTATAAGATTTTGCCCAAAGAAATAGAACCTAGATGTAAGAACTTCCAGTTTACAGGAAACCCGGGTTATAGAGGAACAAGTTACATGACACAATGAAAGAACAATTGGATAAATCTAGAATTCAGGACAACTGCATTCCTGGTTTCTTCAACATAACAATAACATTAAAAATGGGGCGATTTGGGGAGTTCGTTTGGATCTTTATTTTAAGAAACCATCTTTAAAAATATATTTTTGACACAGTTGAGAAATTTTGAACATGAGATGGGATCCCCATAATACCGAGTAATAATTGTTAATTTTGTTAAGGGTGATGATAATGGCATTTTCAAACAAAAGAATTACATTTTTAAACAAAAATTTAAATGTATACCTTGCAAAATATACAATACAAATAAAATTTTTAAAAATTAATAATTTTAGTATTATTGCTGTATGTAATGTATATAAAATTAAATTTATTATATAACTGCAATAAATACTAAATAATAATGACATCTCATAGCAACAGATACCTTTAAGAATAATGTCCATAAATTATGGAGAAAAATAAATTTTATTTTANATATTTTTGACACAGTTGAGAAATTTTGAACATGAGATGGGATCCCCATAATACCGAGTAATAATTGTTAATTTTGTTAAGGGTGATGATAATGGCATTTTCAAACAAAAGAATTACATTTTTAAACAAAAATTTAAATGTATACCTTGCAAAATATACAATACAAATAAAATTTTTAAAAATTAATAATTTTAGTATTATTGCTGTATGTAATGTATATAAAATTAAATTTATTATATAACTGCAATAAATACTAAATAATAATGACATCTCATAGCAACAAATACCTTTAAGAAAAATGTCCATAAATTATGGAGAAAAATAAATTTTAATGAAAAATATTAAAAAGGATCCAAATAAATTGAGAAATATTATGTTTATGAAAAGGAAAGTCAATTTTAGAAAAAAAATCTATTCTCCCAAGATTATGTATCTATAAATTAATCTGATAAAAATCCCATCAAGATTTTTTTAAATTTCCAACTGATTTTAAATTTTAAATTAAATTAATTTAGATATAAACATAATCAAGAAAATCAGGATAATTTTGAGGAAAAACAAGTTTGGGAGAATTTCTCTATCAGAGATCAAGATTATTTTAACGTTATAGCTCCACATGGAGCTCCCTGGTTATCAGGGAGCCTGCTTCTCCCTCTCCCTCTGCCTGCAGCTCCCTCTGCTTGTACACTATCTCTGTGTCAAATGAGTACATAATATCCAAAAAAAAAAAAGATTATTTTAGAGATTTTGAGATGAATACAGTGTTATTTGTGCAGGGATAGATAGATCGATTAATGGAATAGGAAGAAAGTCTAAGAACACAATGAGGCATATATGGGGATTTGCTTTATGACGAGAGCCTTTGTAGATTAATTGTAGAAAGGAATATTTTTAAGTGACATGGGACAAATATATTTACTTTATAAAGCAATGGATCTCCACCCTGCACCATACAGAAAAATATATCTCTGGTTGCTAAAAGACATTAATTAGTAACACATACTATAAAATTCATATAACAAACTGTACAGACAATGTGGGACATTACTGGTCATGGCAAATATTCTGGATTTTNAGCCTGCTTCTCCCTCTCCCTCTGCCTGCAGCTCCCTCTGCTTGTACACTATCTCTGTGTCAAATGAGTACATAATATCCAAAAAAAAAAAAGATTATTTTAGAGATTTTGAGATGAATACAGTGTTATTTGTGCAGGGATAGATAGATCGATTAATGGAATAGGAAGAAAGTCTAAGAACACAATGAGGCATATATGGGGATTTGCTTTATGACGAGAGCCTTTGTAGATTAATTGTAGAAAGGAATATTTTTAAGTGACATGGGACAAATATATTTACTTTATAAAGCAATGGATCTCCACCCTGCACCATACAGAAAAATATATCTCTGGTTGCTAAAAGACATTAATTAGTAACACATACTATAAAATTCATATAACAAACTGTACAGACAATGTGGGACATTACTGGTCACGGCAAATATTCTGGATTTCATTCTAAATAAAGCAAAAGACAATTGAATGCCCCCCCATAGGAATGACACAATATGATTTACATTTTAAAAGTTAAACTTTGCTGCTGTCTAGAGAATTAGGTATATGAGAAAAAAAAAGAAATAATGGAGCCAGTTAGAAGACTTAATAGTCTGGGCAAAAAACGATTATTATTTAGTGTATAGTAGTAGAATGCTCACATCAAAGTTAACTTTAAAAGCAAACGAATGGTACTTGCCCTAATATTCTTACTATAAATTAGATATATAACAACATAAGCATCTTAAAAGTCAGGACCATATAACTTAATTTACTAATATAAATTATATATTTAATTGGTATTATGTCTTTTTCCTAAAGCTAAATATAAACCTGTCAGGTTTGTATTTGGAATATCTCATTATAACCGTTTTACTATGCAACTGTTTTCATCAAAATTTCATAACATTAGTTCAGATTTTCTTTATTCTTAGCAATATATGTGCATAAGAATCACTAAGATCCCTAAGAAGAGGATCTCCTGATTTACTGGACCACTGAACTATGGTCTCACTTCACTCAAGCGTCCTTTGTTTCTCTAAGGGAGATTTGTCATTGTTGTTGATGTTGTTGTTATTATTATTTTGCCACAGTTCATAAATCTGTGGGTAGTAGTGACAAGAAGCCACAACACATTGTCCAGGTTAAGAATCCATCAAGATTCTTACACTGAATGGCTTTGTTTTCTGACGTTTATGGGAGCAGGATAAGAAACTGGAAACTTTGGCCAAATTCTCTTTTCTAATATAAACAAAATGCTCTAATTGCACTACAGCTCCTCCAGTCACCCGGATAAAATTTGTTTTAGATGCTTTGCCACGTCCTCTGACCCTCCACTTTTGAAGAATTTTTTCAGTCAATTATTAGTTTATTTTTGCAGATTCACACATACAAGGAATAAGCCACCAGCATTGACAGGACTTGTGATGCATGATTAACAATAAACTGACACCATAACCACACCCTCTTGAGTACATTCTAGTAACATGCATCCTCCTTTAAACTTCTGTTCATAGCTTTTACTTTCCCATCAGAACTTCCTCCCAAGGTAATGTTTAATATTAGTCCCTTGCCACTTGGTGTATAGTTAGATAGCATTTCAGTTGTCTCAGTTATTTGCATTGAACTTAATTTTTAATGGTAAAATTGAAAGTTTTAACCCCACAACATATATAATATATAGTTTTTGTTTTATTTTTAGCCAAGCATCTATAAGCGAATCTCTCATTAGGCTAGCTTTTATTCCAGTGTCCATGCAATATTAGCTTAGATTTCTAGGACCTGGGAACTTTGCAGAGTGATTGAAATAGGATCCTCACTTCCTACACATAATAGTTTATTATATGGATGAACTCATAGATATGTAAAGTTTTTTCTAACTTCAAAATTTTATGATTTTTATCAAAAATAAAAATTTCAGGTTATCTGTTTCTTATAAGTTAAGTAACTGGAATTTAAATAAAAAACTTAAGAAAGAAAAAGAAGTAACTCTTGAGGACATGCCTTTGGGGGAAAATGCGTTAAAGACCTGTTTTGTCCAAAATACATACATAATGCATACATACATACTTACGAACATACATACATACAGTGAGCCGTTAGAAAATATATGTGTCTTTAAAAAGAAGAATATGGAGGCCTAGCAAGTTTTCTTTCTTTAAAAAAAAAAACAAACTTTTTTTTTAGTAGCAGTTTTATGCTCACACTAAAACTGACAGGAGGAAACAGAGACTTCTCATATATTTCCTGCTTTCTAACATGTGCAGACTCACCCCTGATCAATATTGCTCACTAGAATAGTGTATTTGTTCAAATTGAAAAATGTACATTGACACTCATAATTCCAAGCCCATAGTTTACATTAGGGATTTCTCTTGGTATTGTACAATCTATGGCCAATGACATGTATTTATCATTACAGTATTGTACAGAGAATTTTCACTATAAAATCCTAAAAATCCTCTGCACTTCACCTATTTCCCCCTTTTCCCCCATTCTCTGGCAACTATTTATCTTTTTGCTGTCTCCATAGTTTTTCATTTATAGAATGTCATATTGTTGAAACCATACAGTATGATATGTAGACTTTTCAGATTTTTTTTTCACTTAGTAGTTTACAGTTAAGGTTTCTTCATGTGTTTTCATAGCTTGATAGCTCATTTCTTTTTTAGTGCTGAGTAATATTCCATTGTCTGGATATACCACTGATTATTTATCTATTTACCTACTGAAGGACATCTTGATTGCTTCTAAATTTTAGCAATTATTAATAAAGCTCTTTTAAACATTATGTTCAGGTTTCGGTGTGGACATGCTTTCAAATACTTTGGGTAGATACCAAGGAATATGATTGCTGAATCATAGGATTAGCAGCATATTTGGTTTTGTAAGAAAATGAAAAACTGTCTTTAAGGAGGCTGCACCTTGGGGCACCTGGGTGGCTCAGTCAGTTAAGCATCTGCCTTTGGCTCAGGTCATGATCCCAACGTCCTGGGTCGAGCCCCGCATTGGGCTCTCTGCTCAGCAGGGAGCCTGCTTTTCTCTCTCCTTCTGCTGCTCCCTTGATTGTGCTCTCTTGCTCTCGCAAATACATACATACATATATACATACATAAATAAATAAAGTCTTTAAAGTTGCTGCATCATATGGCATTGCACCAGGAATGAAGGAGATTTACTGTTGCCCTATATCCTCACCAGAATTAGGTGTCATGAGTGTTTTGGATTTTGGCCATTCTAATTTGGGCCGGTGTTATTTTAATTTGTATTTCCCTGATGACCTATGATGTGGAACATCTTTTCACATGCTTACTTACCATCTGTATATCTTCTTTGCTGAGGTGTCTGTTAAGGTCTTTGGCCCAGTTTTTCACTGGGTTCTTTGTCTTCTTATTGCTGAGTTTTAAATTGTCTTTGTATATTTTGTGTAGTAGTCCTTTCTCTGATGGGTCTTTTACAAATATCTTCTCCCAGTCTTTGGTTTCTCTTCTATTCTCTTGATATTCTCTTTCACAAAGTTTTTAATAAGATCCAGCTTATTGATTCTTTCTTTCGTGAATTGTACCATTGGAGTTATACCTAAAAAGTTATTGCCACACCCAAAGTCACTTAGGTTTTCTCCCCTATGTTATCTTCTGGGAGTTTTATACTTTTGAGTTTTGCATTTAGGTCTGTCATCCATTTTAAGTTATTTTTTTTGTGAAGGCTGTAAAATCTGTGTATAAATTCATTTTCTCTTTGCATGTAGATGTCCAGTTGTTCTAGCATCATTTGTTTAAAAGACTATCTTTTCTTCACTACGTTGCCTTTATTTTACTTCTTGTCAAAGCTAAATTGGCTGTATTCTTGTAAACCTATTTCTAGACTTTCTGTTCCATTCCACTGAACTATTATTTCATCAAAACCATATTATCTTGATTACCCTAAATTTATAGTAAGTCTTAAAATCAGATCAGATCAGTCGTCCAACTTTGTTCCTTTTCAGTATTGTGTTGGCTATACTGGGTTTTTTGTTTCACCATATAAATTTAAGAATCATTTTTTTGATATCCACAAAATAATCTGCTGGGATTTTGATTGAAATTTTTTTAAATCTATAGGTCAAATTGGGAAGAACTGACATTATGAAAATACTGAGTCTTCCTTTTCATGGACATGGAATATCATTTCATTTTTTTAGTTATATAAATGTATATATAATATACTACTTATATAATTATATCATATATGATATATATTATAGTTATATGATATATATTATTTTATCAGAGTTTTGTAGTTTTTCTTATATAGATCTTGTACATATGTTGTTAAATTTGTACTTGAGTATTTCATTTTTGGGGTGCTAATGTAAATGAGATGTGTTTTTAAGTTCAAATTACACTTGTTCCTTGCTGGTATATAGGAAAGTGATGTACTTTTATGTATTAACCTTGTGTCCTGCAACCTTGTTATAATAACTTATTAGAGCCAGGGTTTTGTTTTTGTTTTTTTTTTTTTTTTGGTCTATTCTTTCAGATTTCCTACGTAGATGATTATGTCATCCATGAACAAAGACACTTTTATTTATCTGTCCCAATCTGTATGCTTTTCTTGTCTTGTCTTGTCTTAGCTGGGTCTTCCAGTACAGTGTTGAAAAACAATGTGAAGACGAGACATTCTTATTTTTGTTCTTCATCTTAGTAGAAAAACTTCAAGTTTCTCACCATTAAGTATGTTAGCTATGTCTTTTGGTATGTATTCTTTATCAAGCCAAGGAAGTTCTCATGCACACCTAGTTTACTGAGAGGTTTCGTCATGAATGGGTTGGACTCTTTTGCATCTGTCATTAATAGCATGTGATTTTTTTTTTTTTAGTCTGTTGATGTGTAATGGATTGCATTAATTGATTTTTGAATGTTGAGCTAGTTTTGTGTACCTGGAATAAATTTCACTTGGTTGTGTTATAAGCAAGTTCTCCCCTGGTTTACCGAAGTCAGAAATAATAATTGAGAGTGGCCAGGTCTCAGCTCTTTAGTATTCAGTACTTCAAACAATGTCATTTGTTTCTATTTATGTTATTCTCTCCATACAAGTAGAGATTTCTCCATAGTGAGATTCATCATGGTGTGGAATGTGAAAGCAACACAACTACCCCAAAATTTCATTCTCACCGATTTATCCCATGAGTGTGTATTTCTTTTGGTTGTGATATTCAAAAGTCTTGTAAAAACATAAAACCATTATCATAGAGAGATAGAATTCAGAAATACCTGGCCTTGAATAACTTTATCAGTTAAATCATCTACTCCGCTACTTAGCTTAAATGGAAGCCCACAAGAGGAAATCAATATTACCTTTGCCACGATTTGTTCTAAGTCTAGCCCTTTTATTTAGTATCAATGTTTAGAGAGTATTCTGGATTTACTTTTGAAAATACAAAAGACTGAGATAAATATGCATCATATTCACTTAGTTTAAGAGATATGGGTTTCCTACATCCAGGAGCCAGAAGGACCTTATGTTAATGTCTTATTTCCTTAAAAAAAAAATAAAAAAATAAAAAAAGTCTCTTCATTATTCTTTCAGAAGTCCTGTACTCTGTGTGTTGTGTGTGTGTGTGTGCGTGTGTGTGTGTGCGTGGGATTCTATATATCTGTTTACTGTTTATGAGATCCAAATATATTCATACTGTCTTTGGGGCTTTGATTTCCTTTGTATGGATAATACATTTTTTCATTCATAAGCATTAATGTACTTCCAATGTTTTAGTTTGATTTTGTTTTTCCCATGGCTGAGCAAATAGCTCATTTGCTTTTAGAGTTTTTAATGTTTTTGCTGACAAATATCTTCCAGTGATAAGTTCTATTTTTTCATTGCTTTTATTTGCAGACACTAGAAATGATATATGATAGATAATACATTAGAAATGAAGTCTCTCTAATCAATATTTTTTAGAGATAAAAGTATATTTTTATTTAAAAAGCTATGTTTATGGATTATATTATAGAATTCTATTTGCTCAATTTCTTAGAACCCTACAATATGATGACAGAGGTTTTAGAAGCCATCTGAGTAAATTTTCTCTTTTCTCTTTTGACATTGTAAAAATGACGAAATAGAAGCTGACTCCTTCATGTATATTTACCCTGTTAATGACAGACTAGAACATTAAGATAACAACTTGCAGTGTTATTACACTCGTGAATAAGTTATCAGTTGCAATAATAATGCTTTGTAACAAACCATCCTCCAAACCTCAGTGTATTAAAACAGTAACATTTATTTGCTTATTAGTCTGAAGATCAGTGGGGGCATTTTTTTCTGTTCAGGTCTTGGCTCAGCTGTTCTTAATTATGCTTGCTTAATCATTTGTGGTTAACTATGAGTTTGCTGAGGCTTTAATGTTTTGGCTGGAATCAATTCCATCTCTAGGGTATGGATGGGCCATCCAGGCTGACTTTGACTCTTGCGACTTTTTCTTCTTCAGCAGGATTGTCCAGGCTTGTTCACACAGTGGAAGCAACACTATAAAAGAGTAAATAAAAGCACAGAAGCCCTCTTGCAGCCTCAGTTTGTTACTCACATGCCATCATTTCTGTTGAAAGTCACAGACTAGCTCAGATTCACAGAGTAGGAAAATAGATTCCATTTCTTGTGGTGACCAAGAAAGAAGTCACTGAAAATTAATACAACTATGATGAACTTATTAATTTTTTTCCATCTGCATTCTTGGAAACTCCCTCATCTTTGTATAAACCTCCAAACTGGCATCATGTGTCTCCAAATTCTTTGCTTTTAAATGACATATGCAGTACTGGCAGATTATTGTCCCGTTATGTGCTCTTTTAGATAATTTTCTATGAGATGCAAAAAAAAAAAATGTCATTATCTTTCTGGGAATCTGATATCTGTATTTCCTAAGTGAGAATGTCTTCATTTATTTCTATTGCATGACATTTAATTAATTGTAATGCAATCATTTTAATGTAAAACATTAAAAAATTATTTTTAAGAAAACTTTTGTTTATCTGATAGATAAAGCAGAGCCTTCCCAAGCAGATATCAGCCAAAGCACTAAGGTTATTTTGAAATGGAAATCAAGTTTTAAACCTTCGTAACTTGCCTCTATATTAATTAGCACTGATGTATTTCTTCCCTAAATGCAATTTTCTTGAGTTCCTATTCAGGTGTATATTGCTTGAATAAAATAAACTCCACACCTTTTCACAGCTTGATTTATAACAGAGAAAAATGACAATAAAATATATTATCAAGTAGTTATAATTTCCATAAAAAGAAATTAAATTTTATTAGGGAAAAGACAGAAGTCTCATTTCATCATAAATTGTCTGTTGTGATAAGAAGTGGGATTAGTGGAAGAGCTATAAGACCTCCAAGTCTATCCCTTGACACTATGGTAGTTCTTAGGCGTCTGTGGAGTTAGAAGGATCTAGATTTGAATCTCAATACCACAGTTAACTGAGTGCGTCATGAAAAACTCTTGAATAATCTCTACAAACCTTAATTTCTTTATCCATAAAATACAGTTGTTAGAAAATACCTTGGAGAATTTGGATGATGCTTCAACAAAGCAAACATGTCAGTTAGCCTGTCTACCAGAATGCCTTCCTTAACATTAGAGGTTTCGAAAATGTTTGCCATTTTGTAAATTATATTGGTGGTCAAAACAAGGTATATGAGAAAGAAATACAGATTTTCTTCTGCAATATCTTGAAGTCTTTTCGAGTAAACTTTCATAGTGTAAGTGTGCATTTATCAAATTCTTATTTTTTTGTTTTTTTGTGTTAAATTTAGCATTTCCTACTATTGTTGTACCACATTTTTTTTTTAATTCAAGTTAGTTAACATACAGTGAAGTATTGGCTTCAGGAGTAGTATTTAGTGATTCATCACTCACATATACACCCAGTGCTCATCCCAGGAAGTGCTCTCCTTATTGCTCATCACCCAGTTACCTCATTTCCCATCTTCCTCCANATCACTCACATATACACCCAGTGCTCATCCCAGGAAGTGCTCTCCTTATTGCTCATCACCCAGTTACCTCATCTCCCATCTTCCTCCCCTCCAGTAACCCTCACTTTGTTCTCTATAGTTAAGTACCTTATGATATGCCTCCCTCTCTGTTTTTATCTTATTTTATTTTTCCTTCCCTTCCTCTATGTTGATCTGTTTTGTTTCTTGAATTCCACATACAAGTGAAATCGCCTGGCATTTGTCTTTCTCTGACTTACTTATATTACTTAGCATGATATACTCTAATTCCATCCATGTTGCTGCAAATGGCATGATTTCATTCTTTTTTGATGGCTGAGTAATATTCTAGTGTGTTTGTGTCTGTGTGTCTGTGTGTATACCACATCTCTTTTATCCATTCATCCATTGATGGACATTTGGGCTCTTTCCATAATTTGGCTATTGTTGATAAAACTGCTATAAGCATTAGGATGTATGTGCCCCTTTGAATCAGCATTTTTTTATCCTTTGGATAAAACCTAGTAGTGCAATTTCTGGGTGTAGAGTAGTTCTAGTAGTTCTATTTTTAACTTTTTGAGGAACCTCCATACTGTTTTCCAGAGTGGCTGCACCAGTTTGTATTCTCACCAACAGTAAAAAAGAGTTCTCCTTTCTCTGCATCCTTGCCAACATCTGTTGTTTCTTGTGTTGTTAAATTTAGCCATTCCAACAGGTGTGAGGTGATATCTAATCATGGTTTTTTTTTTTTTAAAGATTTTATTTATTTATTTGACAGAGACAGAGACAGCCAGAGAGAGAGGGAACACAAGCAGTGGGAGCGGGAGAGGAAGAAGCAGGCTCACTGCAGAGGAGCCCGATGTGGGGCTCGATCCCAGAACGCTGGGATCACGCCCTGAGCTGAAGGCAGACGTGCTTAACCGCTGTGCCACCCAGGTGCCCCTAATTNCTTTCTCTGCATCCTTGCCAACATCTGTTGTTTCTTGTGTTGTTAAATTTAGCCATTCCAACAGGTGTGAGGTGATATCTAATCATGGTTTTTTTTTTTTTAAAGATTTTATTTATTTATTTGACAGAGACAGAGACAGCCAGAGAGAGAGGGAACACAAGCAGTGGGAGCGGGAGAGGAAGAAGCAGGCTCACTGCAGAGGAGCCCGATGTGGGGCTCGATCCCAGAACGCTGGGATCACGCCCTGAGCTGAAGGCAGACGTGCTTAACCGCTGTGCCACCCAGGTGCCCCTAATTGTGGTTGATTTGTATTTCCCTGATGATGAGTGATGTTGAGCTCTACATTCTTTTCAATACTCTTCCTACAGCTTCTCTGTGATGGATGAATAGACAATTTTGCTGACCCATTAAGAGCATCAGTTTCAGAGCTAATAAATAAAATCTTCATTCTAAGTCTGCCACTTAATTGTTGTGTGATTTGGGGGAAATCCTCAGTCTGTCTGTGCTTAAGTTTCCAAAATGGGGGAAAAATACGAAAAAAACAGAGGATGAAAATAGTGTCTACACTGTGAAACTTTTATAAATGTTAAACAATTCAACATGTTTTAATAGAGTTAAAACAGTACTCAACACATTAGAGGTCTTCTGACTTATGTGTTACTATTATCGCGTAAAATGAAGTATTGGAAAAGAGACTAAAGATAAAGCTATGAAGGTGCTTTAGGTGTGTGTGTGTGTGTGTGTGTGTGTGTGTGTGTTTGTTTGAAGAGATTAGAGATACAGATTGCATGCTAAATTAAGAGATTATGAATGTCATTTTACACTGTTTTATTAGTGATTGGTTAATGGTTACTGAAAATTTTGTTTCCATTTATTACCTCATGATCACTATCTCTCAGTTTAAAGGTGTTACATTTTTTCTTTGCTTTTGATAATATACATTGCAAGGTACATTATTTCTTAGTTTCATATTATATCAAATATTCATTGCCTATAAATAAGGATTTAGAATGCAAACTATAGTGCAGTGAATTCATATATTGTAGGACTTTGGGTAAGTATGGATTGTGATGGAAAAGTATCATGATATACAGGTATATAAAAACAAGAGGGACTGGTACAGTATTTATTTTGTCTCTCCAACTTGTTGTGGATTTTCTAATTACTAATGTATGTCAGAGACTTCAAATAATGGGTAAGATGGATAAAGTTATAGGAAAAGCTATTGGAAAGAACCCTGTAAAAATTATACCTTGTCTACGACTTCTCAGTCAAGTGCACTTCCACCTTCTCTGCTTTAAGTGACACTGATGAGAGGAATAAATGAGGAGTTCCTCTGGAGTCACAAAACAAAGGCAGCAGCAGGTAAAACAGGAACTCAAAATACATAAAGTAAATCCACTTGCTTCAGTTCAGTTCGGAGAACACTTTGAGGAACAATTTAAATGACTTTAGTAAAAACCTGTTCTAATTAAAACTACTTACTATATATTTTTATGTTTCCCCAGCATATTAACATGTCTCTTTCATGAGCTCAGAAAATGATAAGATTTATATTCTATGTCAACTTGAGAATACTGTTTTTATTTTTATTCATTTACGTTACTATTTTACATTTGGCTCAATCGAAGCATGTGGGCAGCATTTCTGACAGCTCTACCAGTGCAGCTGCCTGGTGGCCACCTTGTTAAACTCTGGTTTTGACTTTTAGCTTTAGAAGAGCCCACCTATTATATTTCATGCAGCACAGATTATAGCTTACAGGTGATAACGGAAGAGCCTGTCTTAGTCCATTTGGGCTACTATAAAAAAAATAAAATAAAAACAAAGGATATTTTTTTTCAAGTTTGTTTGAGGTGAAAATTACCCTGAAACATTTTCAAGTAAAGGCTACTATCTGTGGAATAAGAAAAAACATCAATTGTAACACTACTAAGAAAGGTTTACTTGACTTGGAGATTGTGGATTTGGGTTAGTCATACTGGGAATTCCATAATTCCTCAAATGTTGTGCAAACTTTAATGTTTATATAGGTATGCCATATTTTTGGGGGAAGTCACATATAAGAATGATTAGTAAATTTAAATTTCTGTGGTCTGTGAAGGCCAAGGTAAGGAAAGACCCCCTCCCTCCCTTCTGCCTTTTCTGTTTTACTTCTTTACTTATTTTCTTTCTTCCTTCCTTCTAACTCGTAATTAGGGATGGGGCTGTGTGTGCCAGAAATCATGCTGTGCTGGGCCCTGGAACTTCTATTATGACACTTGCTACAATCATCTGGTTATTTATTAATCTCCCTCACTCCCTCAGAAACTTTAGTCTATCTCTGATTTTCACATTTGTTTATTTGAATTAAATCAAGGTCATGGGGTCCTGTGCCAGAAAGAAGGTATGCTTTATGAGATTTAAAGGTGAAAAGACACCATAGTCTCTGACCTCATATAGCTTATCTAAAAGATGGGAGAGGCATTTAAACAAAAATATAAAAAGTTAAAGTATTATATTTTTATGATGGCAATATATACTCAAAGGCTAAAATTCTTTACATTAACTGACAATCAGCTATTTGCTAGAAATTTTTGAAATATCCACGACAAAAATTCTAAGCTACTAGAATTATCTGGGACTCAATAGAAACAGAAGAATGTAAATGTTGGAAAATATTTTAAAGCTGTCTTGAAATACAAGTGAATCTTAGACATGATGCTCACAAAGAAGGAGAAATCAGGGGGGCGCCTGGGTGGCATAGCGGTTAAGCGTCTGCCTTCAGCTCAGGGCGTGATCCCGGCGTTATGGGATCGAGCCCCACATCAGGCTCCTCTGCTATGAGCCTGCTTCTTCCTCTCCCACTCACCCTGTTTGTGTTCCTTCTCTCGCTGGCTGTCTCTATCTCTGTCAAATAAATAAATAAAATCTTTAAAAAAANCAAGTGAATCTTAGACATGATGCTCACAAAGAAGGAGAAATCAGAAAAAATCCTGATGGTCTTTTTTATTACAGCTGTGTAAGGGAAAGGACATGAGAACAAATTGGCGTACATGACATTTCCTTTTGGGATAGCTGGGAATATTAATAAATTTGCCCAAGGTGACAAATTATATTAGCTAGTTATTCACAGGTGAAACACCCTAGATATTCAGTCCCTTGTTGATATGCTATCATCAATTTTCCATTTTTTTTCTTTCAGTTAAATCAGTGCACATAAAACTGATATGCTCATAGTTATTTGATTTTAAAAGGTTCATTTTGTTTTTCAGGTTTCAGTTTAACATAATCTCTAATGGGATTTGTTTCCTTATTTTCCCTTCCTTTCATTTTTTTTTCCCATGACCTTAGCAGTATTAATGTAGTTGTCTTACATGTGTTGAGCTTCTGTTACTGAATGATATTTTGCAAGTGCCATTTTTCACACAGACATTGTATATTTCTTATGGACCTCACTTCTCTGTAATTGAATCTTCTTATTCTTCCTAAACACTAATACTGTTATGGGTTCTACTTTTGAAAGAAAATTGAGCATAGACTATTTTATAAAATATCAAGGAAAGGAGGAAGGAACAGAGCAATACAACGAATTAGGGGGCAAAGTCTGGTTACTATAATAGCATTTCAATATATCTCGCTTTCAAGTCC